>NW_017167164.1:0-363 GCF_001652005.2 Ceratina calcarata | reverse complement strand
TTTCTAAAGTGGATAAACTTGTGGGATTGACTGTAAAGCCAATACATCCTTAATAACTGTTCGCAATGTGTAATTTTCACTTGTTTTATAGTCATTTTTGGTACTAATCGAGTGACATTATACCGATGCGTGAATTAAATGGTGCTTACGTGAAAAAGAATATAAACCCTTTTGTACTTTTAATTCAATGTCGCGATTGTATATCGAGGACGTTTCTCAACACGAATTTTATATACGTTATATGCTATTTCTTTGAACGTACGTACGATCGTACAAAATGTAATTTGGTACATATAATATTGATCGCGCGAACTGGACATATTGATTATCTAAGGTGTATATTCGACGTACTGAAATTTTCAC
>NW_017167163.1:0-216 GCF_001652005.2 Ceratina calcarata | reverse complement strand
GAATGGATAGCAGAGGCGGTGGTTATGGAGGTGGCAGGAGAAGTAATAATAGATGGTAGTTTTTACCTCTCCAGCGTTATTGAACGTACATATAAAGCGTTTATAACAAACTTATAGTTCCTGATTTTTGTTACGCATATATTATTTTTAAGAATACAAGATGTTTGATACTCGTAGTTGATAATGAACAGTAAATTATACATACTGGATGTCATG
>NW_017167162.1:0-216 GCF_001652005.2 Ceratina calcarata | reverse complement strand
TTTGCTTATATCCTGACAGAGTATTTCAAGACAAATACAACGACCTATTGGGAAGGTCATTGGTGGTCTGAGTTCAGCCAATTGTGATGGAAAATAGTTTACTTCGAGGAAATGGTCGAACATTTCCTTGCCGTCTCTGGTTGTTGATGTCTCGTAATCTTCCTTATAATGGGTCGTTGAATGGAAACAGACATTCAATCACGCTGTACAGTTCAT
>NW_017167161.1:0-216 GCF_001652005.2 Ceratina calcarata | reverse complement strand
TGGATTTGAATACTGAAAAACATGCTCAGAAGTCTTCAATGACTACGTGTTGTGTTAGTGGGTGTTCTAACACAAAAAGAAAGAATGTGCATTTAAAATTTTATCGCTTTGCTGGTAAAGCTTGGGAAGCAGAACGACGATCTAAGTGGATAAATGCAGTGTATAAAAGGTTAAGTTCGCAAATGGTTTTTTCCTAATATAAATAATATTTAATGT
>NW_017167160.1:0-216 GCF_001652005.2 Ceratina calcarata | reverse complement strand
GATTACGTACTTTTGCACGTGTCAAAAGCATTATCGAAATTCGAATGATGTTCATTAAATATTATATGTCAATTATGAGTTGGAATACTAATTCACGTCTGTAATCATTTGTTCATTAGTATCATTGGTTTCTTATAAAAGGTCTTTAATTGTTTCTGTGAAGAAGACTGAGCAAGTTATTTAAAATCTGTTTTCTTAGAGATCGTAGGAAAATAT
>NW_017167159.1:0-216 GCF_001652005.2 Ceratina calcarata | reverse complement strand
TTATTAACAAAAAACACTGACCAATTAGAGCCCTCGGTTGACGCGAGCTACGAATCAGGAGCGTTGGATCGGATCCGGAAAATGGCGATCATTCAGTATCGAAGAACTTGTGTATTTTTATAATTAGTCGGAATTGGAAAGGTTCTGAAAATGTTTTAACTGTTTTCAGGTATATTGTTTCTAACTTTCGATTGTTCATTTCGATTACAGTTATCT
>NW_017167158.1:0-216 GCF_001652005.2 Ceratina calcarata | reverse complement strand
GTATATCTCATCCGTAATACTGCCAGAGAGAAACTCTCATACTGCCTATATTGTACCTATGCTGCGGTGGACCTGGAGGTTCTTATCTCTGCTAGGGTGGAACCGAACAGGGCAGCTCTCTGCTAAAAAGGTTCCGGAATATGCTACGGTGGACCCCTTTTCCGAGTTGACCGCAAGGTGCACTAGTATGGAGGATGCGAAAACCCCGAAATGAGC
>NW_017167157.1:0-216 GCF_001652005.2 Ceratina calcarata | reverse complement strand
GTATTAAGACTCATACCGCGTACGACAAAATCCATACAATTTACTTAACAATCAGTAAAAGCCAGCTTGAACAGGCCCTCGTCTACAATTCTCTTTTTATGATAATAAAATTGAATCAACTACCATCAGAACGAAACAAGTCAGAAAAGAAGTCAGATTCAACCAATTGAAGGTCATTAAGCACATTGGTATTGCACCAACTAACACTATGCCTCT
>NW_017167156.1:0-216 GCF_001652005.2 Ceratina calcarata | reverse complement strand
CAGCGTATTGCTTTCCAGACAGCACGTACCTGCGTGTTGCTTTCCAGACAATACCTAGCAGCGTGTTGCTTTCCAGCAACAACACCGAATTGCATAGTTTCCCTTCCCGATCGCCTCCGTTCGCTTGGACAAGGCGATCGTTCAATCGGTTCTTTTTCCAACGCCACGTGACCTTGCCCAAGGGTCGGACGTGGAGGTCTGTCTTGAGAAATGTTT
>NW_017167155.1:0-216 GCF_001652005.2 Ceratina calcarata | reverse complement strand
TTCATTAATAATTAATTTCCAAAAATACAGAAATTGATTTTTAATATTCTTATGAAATATCTTCTTATGAAACAGCTCGACGTCCCATCAGGTTTAAAAAATATTGCAGACTAAAGGAAAACAAGTTTTACCTCGTTTCCATAAAAAATCCTTCCTATTTACAGCATGGCAGGAAACTACTCTGAAAATTGCAAGTAGATCGACACGATGATTTTT
>NW_017167154.1:0-216 GCF_001652005.2 Ceratina calcarata | reverse complement strand
GACTCACGCAGGACACAGGCCGAGGCCTGTGAGCGGTCGTGGCAACTCTCGCGGGATACCAGCATCGTCGCCCATGAACGGTCGCTTTTCACGACTCACGTAAGTCACAGGCGCCCAGAGTAGACGCAAACGGCCGACTGCCAGACTACACACACCAGAGGCACCACACAGGCGGCCACTGCTTCGACTCTCGCATGCCATGATCACTGGCTCATG
>NW_017167153.1:0-1711 GCF_001652005.2 Ceratina calcarata | reverse complement strand
GTGACGATTGGATAGTGCGCGTGCGCGACGGAGTATAGGGATATTTGCATTGAGATAGTTTCTTGTGTCGAAACTAGATATAGTATCTTTCAGAGCTTTTTGCTTGATAGAAACGTAGAATATTGAAAATATTGAGACTATATGAGTTTTATTGCTCTTTGCTGACTTACTGGTTCGAAGATTGGTTAATTGTGAATTAAATAATTGACTGTGAAAATTTGTGTGAGGTGGCGAGCGCCATCTCGCGGTTATGTGTTGAACATTAATGATTAATAGTACTGCTGGTGGGTGTGTTTCTATTTAGTATAGGGTTTTAGGTACAATAGTGTAATGAAAGAGGGAGGACGGTTCTCTAGTGTTCAAGCATACTTATAAAGTTTAATTGATCGCTTGTAGGAAAGTGTCAGTGGCGTAAGGCTTGGATAACTGAAATTGTTTTATTGAAAGTAATTGTACGGTTCAGTGTAGTATCCCGGAAACTCGAGTGTTGAAATACGAAGCAAAGGTTACATAGTGCGTGTGTGCGAGAGTCTATTGGCGGTTCGAGACGCTGGAAATATTAGGAATTTTAAAGTTTCATTGCTTTTTGTTTGTTTGTTGGGTTGTGATTTGATGAATTAAACTCGTTTGGCTGAATTACTTGTGTTGCGTTGCGAACGCCATCCTGCGGCCTAGAGTTGAATTTTGTAGACAATCGGAATAGCTGGTTGACGCGTACCTGTCAAAAATAGAATCTGTCGGTATTTTATTGATTTGAATGTGGGAGGGCGATTTTCTTGATTTAATTTAGTAATAGGTTTTGTTTGAAGGACCATAGGAGTTGCGTGACGGTGACGTGGGGTTTACATTGATGAGATTGTCATTATTGGTTATAATTACATGGTTAAGTGTTTTGTTTCGTAACTTTGAGGTTAGTCCTGCATCGAGGATGTGGTAATGACCTTGTAGTATTTGAGAGTGAAGGCGGGAATTAATTAGTTGATTGTGGGAGAACGCGGGGATTAAGTGGGATGGATTTGTTGATTGAATTGCTCTTATTGTCAGTAATCTTACTGTTGTCGATGTCTATATTTGAAAGTGTTTTAGAGTAAGGAGTGATAGTGAATCGGACGAAGATTTAAATTTATTGTTTTTGGAAAGATTTTGTGGGAAGTGTGGTTGCTAGTGCGAATCGGAAGGTGGTATATAAGTCTGCGTTTTGTCTGACAACTCTACATTGACGCTGGTGTACGTGAATGATAAATGATGCGCGAACTTCAAAGTGCTAAAGTCTTTAATTACGCGATATCTGGTAGATAGATTGTATGGAAAGTGGACCTGGAATAGGTGATTTTGTTTGTAAAGGGGTAATATTGTTGGTAAATTCGAGGCGGTCTTGACGGTTTTTGTTACTCTGTCCTTGATAAAACTTGACACAAGTTTTATGGGAAGTTGTTAGTGGGCATAGGAGGATTTCTTCAGATTGCAACTTTGCAATTTATTTGAATTCGCTTGAATTCACGAGTGTATCGCTCGTTAACTGATACAGCGAGTGTGCCACTCGTATTTTTTATAAAAAGGCACAACGAGGGTATCACTCGTTAAAAAGGATACGAAAAAGAAAAGAAAGGAAAAGAGCCATTGGCCAAGAAGTGCTTTATGCCATTGTGTCGCGACGAAAAGAAGCGACCGGGGGTACCTCCCGAAACCCAGGTACTACGAGAGTATCACT
>NW_017167152.1:0-216 GCF_001652005.2 Ceratina calcarata | reverse complement strand
TCATTAATTTAACGAAGTTTTTTATATTTTCGAAAACACTTGCAGTGTTTATATATTTTTCTAATCTATTTATTATGTGCATAAATATCCGCAGTCTAATAAGAAGTCTCTGTGCTTAGAGAAAATGTTTTAGAAAATTAAATTAACATATTTTTATTAAACGTCATGTATGAAAATATAATAGATAGCATTTTAATATAATAGACTTCAGTTTAT
>NW_017167151.1:0-216 GCF_001652005.2 Ceratina calcarata | reverse complement strand
TACGGAAAAATTGCATCAGACCTTTCTTGTAGAGGACGACGAGACCTACAATTTCTGTCCAAAAATGTTTCGCTAGCGTCAATGGTTTACGAGTTATTTGCGAAAAACGAAAAAACAGTTTTTCGCAAATTACTCGTAAACTATTATCGCTAGCGAAACATTTTTATACAGAAATTGTAGATCTCGCCGTCCTCTACAAAAAAGGTCTGATGCAAT
>NW_017167150.1:0-216 GCF_001652005.2 Ceratina calcarata | reverse complement strand
AGGAACAAGTGTTTGCGGGTTACCAGCGTTGATACGTCTCAAGCGGCTGAGACGTATCGGTTTGTAGGATATTCTTGATATCAAGCTAATTGGAAGCAACAGGGAAGCGAAAGAAACGAGACTTTAAACGAACTCTTCGTTATGAAATGCAGTCTATATTCTTGTTGTGTTCAGGATTCGTAAGGAAACTAGGCTCGGTTGAGTGTAACACTATAT
>NW_017167149.1:0-216 GCF_001652005.2 Ceratina calcarata | reverse complement strand
ATATAAAAGTCATAGATTTTATTCCAAAAAAGATAATACAGCCTCTTTAAAAAAACACATCCCAAAATATTAGATTCACAAAGTTTGGAAGATGAAAAATATATTGTGAAAGAAAATTGAAATTGCAGTGCAATAATTGAGATTTAATTTCAAGAGAGAAGATACAGTTTCTTTCAACAAATATGTAACATCCCAAAATGTTCAAAAAGTTAGTAT
>NW_017167148.1:0-216 GCF_001652005.2 Ceratina calcarata | reverse complement strand
GCGAGTGCGTTTATACTTTAGCGCGGTTAAATACGCGATTCATTCCTTTCATGCACACCATTTGTTTCGTTTCGGTTAAATACACGTCCGCGGACGGTCAAATACGCGGAACCATTTGTAGTTTTTTTGCGGTTAAATACGCGCTCTTTCATACTATGGTAATTAGCTACATTTGTACGCGTACAATCTTTGGCATTGAGTGTACAGCACATATGA
>NW_017167147.1:0-216 GCF_001652005.2 Ceratina calcarata | reverse complement strand
CGATTATAATAATTACATATACTATGATATTTGAGACATGATTTCACGTAAATTAAATTTAATATAAAAAACCAAGCGACTAGCTTAAAACAATTATTCGAATTTATTTATCGATTCTTATCAAATCATACTCTGCAAACAAGGAATTCTAAATTTATCTGAAGAACAAAGCCTGGCGCTGAAGATCCGCAAAACTGGACAATGGCGGGAACGCGT
>NW_017167146.1:0-216 GCF_001652005.2 Ceratina calcarata | reverse complement strand
GAGAGAGAGAGAGAGAGAGAGGAGAGAGGGAGAAAGGGAGGGAGGAAAGTTCGGGCTGGCTCTGGCAAATTCGAAATGTTTCGCAACAGGTGTTGCGGAAATTTGGTACGTCCGCGGGTGAAACTTAAGCCGTCGCGCAATCGTGTAACGCGCAGGGAAGACACTTGTTGCCAACAAGTCCGAAATCCGCCCTACCAAACTTGAATCTATATATAA
>NW_017167145.1:0-216 GCF_001652005.2 Ceratina calcarata | reverse complement strand
GGAATTTTTCATTTCGGTTGAAGTTGTATGTTTGTCCTTCGTAAATCTTTAATCTGGGTTCCTGTTAGTTTATTAGGTATTTTTGTTCTTGTTTTCTTTTTCTTGATTATTAATAGCATTTTATTTATATGTGTTGGTGGTTCATTGTTTCTTTTCTTTTTCCCTTCGCCGTTTGAGTTTCGCGCGTCAGATATTCGGCTCCCTCTTTTTCTGTTT
>NW_017167144.1:0-216 GCF_001652005.2 Ceratina calcarata | reverse complement strand
TTCAGTAATTGTCTTAATATTTTAAGGAATCACTGATAGTATCGTGGGTACAATGACAAAATTTGTCAAGCCTTGAAACCTGGCCATATTTACTGAGGATAGTTGTAGATTTATATTATTATGTATAAATACGAACCACAGATTGATATTTTCATCCTAATGAAGTCGTAATATCCTCTTGAACTGCAAAATCGATCAAAAATTCAATACAATCTT
>NW_017167143.1:0-216 GCF_001652005.2 Ceratina calcarata | reverse complement strand
GTTTTGGCCAGCGGAGCCAGTTCTGGCGGCTAAGACAGCATCGATGATGCTAAACTTCGGCTGTTGTTCCAGCTCACGTGCCAACGGACATCAAAATCCAGCGGCGGCGCGGCTTAATCTCGCTACGGCATCGCCCAACGGTGATAAGCGGGGAGGAGGCGTCTTGCGCCAGCAAATAGCAAATGAATGCCAGTCAGGTGCGGCGGGCACTGCTGC
>NW_017167142.1:0-216 GCF_001652005.2 Ceratina calcarata | reverse complement strand
GCGCCTATTTTTTCTAAAAATTGCCTGAGTACATTAAACAACAATAAATTGATTTAAAAAGTTGCGTACACGAATATGTGATAACGCGATTCAACGTAGGAAACAAGGGTTGTAAACGCTTGTCTGAATTAAAACTCATACCACGAATTCAATTACTATTGCGTACGCACGTTTACTCCATTAGGAACAAATCCTGTATTAATTACGCTGTTTCAA
>NW_017167141.1:0-216 GCF_001652005.2 Ceratina calcarata | reverse complement strand
TTATTCATTAAAGGTTCCCATTCGATTATTTGTTAATTAATATATGATATATATATATAAAGTTTGAATATATGATTATATGTATACTTGTAATTTTTACGTATGTAGCAAATGATTAATATATCGATATGTATATTTCATGGATTATTAAAAATAGAACTTTCGTTAATGGAAATGTGATTATTTTATCTTTTAAAATTTTATAATTAAGATTTT
>NW_017167140.1:0-216 GCF_001652005.2 Ceratina calcarata | reverse complement strand
CACTAAGAGAAAAGTATTGGATTTTAGGAGGGCGAAAAATCGTTAGGAAAGTAATAAAAAATTGCGTGAATTATTGCAGACATGAAACTAGAAAAGTCAGTGCACATACCGCGCCGTTGCCGCTCGATAGAGTAAGGGATGCGTTGATATTTGAGGTAATGGGAGTAGATTTTGCGGGGCCGATTTATTTAAAGGGCGGACAAAAGGCGTGGATAT
>NW_017167139.1:0-216 GCF_001652005.2 Ceratina calcarata | reverse complement strand
GTCGGACGACAGCCTTCGCTATTTACGAGATGGCCTAGAAAGAATAGCTCATTTTTGAAAAATTCGCATTTGTCAAGATTAATTGACAAATGTGCGTCCGTTAGGCGTTGAAATACCGTTTTCAGGTGTTCTAAGTGTTCCGTGGGGTTGCTTGACGCCGTTACGTCCCGGATTTCGAGTCTCTAAATAATGGAGGTTCTCTACTCTCCGTAACGA
>NW_017167138.1:0-216 GCF_001652005.2 Ceratina calcarata | reverse complement strand
TTTAGTTAATAGTTTATGGTCCTTCCGTAATACCTTTGAATCTTACTAATTCTAAACGTTTTCTTAGATTATCTCTATAATATAACTTTTCCTTTTACTACTTTCCTTGAAGTTAAAGGTGTTCGTGAGGCCGATAGTATTAATTATTTACGAGTAGTTTGCTTCTTTATCTATCAATCTGCTTTTACTATTATGTTACAGAATGCCGCTTTCATT
>NW_017167137.1:0-216 GCF_001652005.2 Ceratina calcarata | reverse complement strand
GTTACACGAATACGCCCGGTATATCCTCCACCGTGCAGGTCGCACTTCACAGAAACGCTGTATTCACCAAAACTGGGTTCCACCACGGTATATCCTACACCGGGCAGGTCGAACTTCACAGAAATGCTGTATTCACCAAATATTGGGGTCCACCACGGTTAATACTCGACACGTTAAAAATCGTCAATCCGAAATTGTCCTTCACCTCGGTCATCG
>NW_017167136.1:0-216 GCF_001652005.2 Ceratina calcarata | reverse complement strand
TGCACTTCGAAAACAGGGATTAGTCATTTGGTCAAGGAACATGAAATAAAAATGCTAATATTCTTTTTCATTAATTTATTAATCAAAATTATTCATTTTTACAATAAATTATATTCGGAGCAGAGGAAATGAAATAAAAATGCCATGAATTTTTTCCACTGATTTATTAATCAGAATTTAGGCGACATACATTAAATTATTGATAGATCGATGCAC
>NW_017167135.1:0-216 GCF_001652005.2 Ceratina calcarata | reverse complement strand
TAGAAATAATTTCAAGTAATGATTTTGCAAATCTCTTATATGAAGAAAAGAAGGCAAAGAAGTAAGTAATTAGAAAAACTGACCTTTAAGTTGAAAATTATTGTTATAGAGGACCTTGTTAGTTGCTAATATTGTTATACTGAAAACTTCTTTCGAAACGGCACAGGAAATGATTTTTGATCTGAAGAAGTTGAAAACAGAGAAGATGCGGAATTT
>NW_017167134.1:0-216 GCF_001652005.2 Ceratina calcarata | reverse complement strand
GCGGCAGAAGCAGACCTCAAACAACTCCATTCTACAAGAAAATCAAAAATATTAGCAAATCTTTAGTAAATATATGTAACGCTTCTATGCGTATGAAAACTCCCAGATCTAAATTACCTCCACAGGTATGGTGGTCCACTGAAATTAAAACTCTGAGATCTCAATGTCAGAAAGCCAGAAGAACCTGGCAACGCCTGAAAAAGAAATTGTACTTAA
>NW_017167133.1:0-216 GCF_001652005.2 Ceratina calcarata | reverse complement strand
GCTTTTACACGCTTTTTCCTATACCTCGCAACTTAACGTTTCGGCCCTGCCTGTCTGTGCCGGCGGCGGCACAGAAACGGCGCCGCCGGCCAGTGGGAAACGCGCTTAAGTATCATGAGGCGATGGGGCAATATTTTCTTATAATTTTTTATCCTAAATGTTCTTTGCAGAAACCCACACGTCTCTATTCCTCCCGATTTTCTAATTTCGCTGTGG
>NW_017167132.1:0-216 GCF_001652005.2 Ceratina calcarata | reverse complement strand
GACCATCGCCAAGCTGACAATCAGCATACTGCGAAACCATAACCGCGCTTTCGGCCTCAACAGCATTGGCGATCAACTGCTGGGCGCTCATGCGAAGAAGGCCATGGAGTGGATCAGTTGCTACAAGTGGTTCAGGCAAGGCCTATAAAATACACTTGGGTATGGCGTATCATCTTCTATGGTCCAAATCTTGGACGAAATCAATCAGCAGAATAC
>NW_017167131.1:0-216 GCF_001652005.2 Ceratina calcarata | reverse complement strand
AGGAACTGTGAACTTCTTCCCGGACTTTGGGATTGAACCTCAGCCTGGCTGCCCGGTTTCAGAGTACCTCAGTACGTATTTTTCATTTATCCTTCGTCGGGTCATTTACATATCGCGTTTCCGTTACATTAATTTTAATTTAAGATAACAATAGTATAATTAGGAGAAAATGTTAAAGTTTGAGTTTGAATTTTTCAAAGCAAGTGATACATTGAT
>NW_017167130.1:0-216 GCF_001652005.2 Ceratina calcarata | reverse complement strand
GCTGGAAGTGCTCGATGCGTATCGACGCAAAGCGTTCGGGCCCAGCGCCGGAACCCCTGCTGCCGCAGGGAAAATATTGAACAAGGGGACGCCTAAAACGACGCGCCATGTGCCGACAATATCTGCACTGACGCTGACGATGGCGCAGCGAACGAACGCCACTTGGATACAACGGCCCCTCCGTCGGCGAAAATATAACGACCCCGCCTACCATGA
>NW_017167129.1:0-216 GCF_001652005.2 Ceratina calcarata | reverse complement strand
TGTCTCCCAGTTCTAGCTCTGTGAGAAGTCGTCGCAATTTTGTTTCATCGGAGGATTCTAACCGCTCGAGTAAGGCCTGCTTGATGTCTTCGTAGGTATACTTGTCTTCCGGGGCTTCAATAATATCGATAATGAGCCTCATAGTCGCCGGATCCAAATTGCGCACCACGGCCGAAGTCTTTACCGCGTTGACTTTTACATTGTACGCCTGAAATT
>NW_017167128.1:0-216 GCF_001652005.2 Ceratina calcarata | reverse complement strand
TTCTATTGTGGTAGCTGCTCGTCCGCGTAGACGCGTTATAATTAATTTTGTGAGAGTACGTTCCGCGTGAGCCAGTACGACGTCTCGAGTGCGTCGGCAGGCTCGGCTAAATTGCAGAATGGTCGTGTTCTGACCGTCGAATATGGGAATTGTTTTTACGGCTCCTTTTTACGTGTAATTTATAGATTCCGCGTTCGGAGCAACTATCGACGATAG
>NW_017167127.1:0-216 GCF_001652005.2 Ceratina calcarata | reverse complement strand
CTAATTATCTTTAATCACGTATACAAACTGAAATAAAAGGTATACCTCTAATTACACATTTTTAAGAATATTGATAAAGAAACTGCTATACAATTTCATTTAATAAAAGTCATTGTGTTGCGTGCGGCGTACAGTACTCTTGAAAACATGCAGACTGTTAGTAACATGAATTTTGTTCTCCAATTGAAGGAGGAGAATCATCATTGGAATTCATTG
>NW_017167126.1:0-216 GCF_001652005.2 Ceratina calcarata | reverse complement strand
AGACGTTCCGCAGGTCGTAATCGTCCGAAGTTGACGGACCGGGCTGGTCGAGGCACCGCGCCTTCGTACAGGACCTGCAGTAGGTTGATAGTGCATCCACCAGTGACCTGCAACGCACCGCGAGCAAACAGGCGTTTGAGTTGCCCCTGGCTTAGGGACATCGATAGTGGTGTCGTCTGCATTTCAGACTGATCGTTTGACTTAGTGCCGATCAGT
>NW_017167125.1:0-216 GCF_001652005.2 Ceratina calcarata | reverse complement strand
GTCTGGAATTTTTGACGATTTTTAGAATATATTTCGATATTTTTCGATATTTTGAGGAAAAAAAATTTTTCGATTTTCTTCGAAATTTTTTCAAGGGGTACCCCTTACGATTTTGCAAAATTTTCGTTTTTTGCCGATAACTCTCAGACCGTTGGTGCTATGAAAAAATATTTAGAACCATTTTGTAGGGGACGACGAGATCTACAATTTCCATAT
>NW_017167124.1:0-216 GCF_001652005.2 Ceratina calcarata | reverse complement strand
CAGTAGCCCTGTTGCAACGTCGCCTAATTTATGACGCCTTCAAGTGTGTCCGCAGTCACTTTTCCTACTCGCAACTCGCCTCTGGTCTCGCAATGATTTTGTTCAAGAGCATTTTCGACATTTAGGAATTTCGATTCCCTTATGTTTTGTACTATGTAAACATTAAGCCTATTAACGAGGAAGATTGACGTATCAATTATTAAAAGTCTAAACATT
>NW_017167123.1:0-1716 GCF_001652005.2 Ceratina calcarata | reverse complement strand
CCGAACCGACAACTTCGAAAAATTCGGCATGACAATCAAACATTGTGTTATCTACCATCGGTCACGCTATCCGATCACAATTAATGATGAGCGCAATCGTCCGCGTTCGAACCGCCGACGGAATATTTACTAGAGCTCGTGCGTTGCTTGATAGTTGTGCTTCGGCTCATTTTGTTACCGAGAAGCTCGTGCGGCAATTAAAGCTCCCAACACAGCCATGTTCTATTCCAATTAATGCGATTAACGGAATGACGACGATGTCAAGGAGTTTTATTGAAATCGCGTTCCGATCTCTTCATAGCGAGTTTCAGAAATCTTTGACGTGCTTGGTCGTTCCGCGAATTGCGGATTACGTGCCGGATGAACTGTTTCCGCGTGAATCAATTAAGATACCTTCGAATCTATGTCTCGCAGATCCCGAATTTCACATACCGCGTCCCGTGGATCTTTTGATCGGCTCTGGTGCTACTTTATCGTTGCTCTCAATAGGACAAATTAAAGTAGCTGGTGATGGCGATCTTTTTCTACAAAAAACCCAACTCGGATGGGTAATAGTAGGTGGTGTGACGGATAACACCGAGAAACCAGTAGTTTTATGTAATTTGTCCGAATTAAAAGAACAAATTGCCAAATTTTGGTTAATCGAAAACGCTGACACGGAAATATCGAAATCTTCGGAGGAAGCATTATGTGAGACACATTACCGCGAGAACACAACGCGCGATGCGTCCGGGCGATATATCGTACGTTTGCCTTTTCGCGCCGGTGATAAAGATTTAGGCGATTCTCGACGATATGCTTTGCGTCGATTTCATACGCTTCAGAGAAAATTGAATTCAAATTTAACACTTAAGGCTGAATACTCCAAGGTGATGCAAGAGTATATTGCTCTTGGTCACATGTCTTTGGTTGATGAGGAATCGGTAACTGGTTATTACATGCCTCATCACGCTGTAATTAAGACAACGAGCGCGACTACGAAGGTTCGTGTTGTCTTCGACGCGTCAGCCAAAACGGACAGGAATCTTTCGCTTAACGATAAGCTCATGATCGGTCCCACAATACAGGACAAGCTCTTCGAGCATTTAGTAAGATTTCGCACTCATACGTACGTCATCACTGCAGACATCGAAAAGATGTACCGGCAAATATTGATTCATCCTCAAGATCGGAAATATCAGCGCATATTCTGGTATGACGACAATCGCGTTCGAACATTCGAACTTAATACGGTTACCTTCGGTGTGTCTTCTGCACCGTATCTCGCAATTCGCACAATCCAACGGCTCGCGGACGACGAGAGCGCAGACTTTCCATATGCATCAAAAATTTTAAAACGAGACCTGTACGTCGACGATCTTTTAACCGGGGCAAATTCATTGCAGGAAGTTTTGAGAATACGCGACGAAGTCATCGAAGTCCTGAGGCGAGGTGGATTTAATATCCGTCAATGGGCCTCTAATCACAATCACGCTCTCGATAACATAAACGAAAAGATTATTGGTTTAGATCATATGGTCGATAAGAACGTTGTAGTAAAGACTTTAGGGATCGGATGGTACGCTCAAGGAGATAAATTCGTTTATACCGTAAAACCAATCGAATCTCCGATCAAATCGACGAAACGCGGAATTCTATCAGAAATTGCAAAAATCTTCGATCCGCTCGGTCTTCTTGGGCCCGTGATTTTAACGGCGAAGACTTTCATGCAGGAAT
>NW_017167122.1:0-216 GCF_001652005.2 Ceratina calcarata | reverse complement strand
GGTAGAGCCTTTGTAAATATATCGCCACATTGGTTTTCGGACGGAACGTATTCCATGTGAATATCCCGGCTCTCGACTTTCTCACGTACGAAATGAAAACGAATGTCTATGTGCTTGGTCCTCTTGTTAAAAACAGGGTTTTTCACCAGCTGTACCAGTAAGAATTGCGTAAGTGAGTATGAGGAATGTGTAATGTTCATGGTTGCGAAGAATGAA
>NW_017167121.1:0-216 GCF_001652005.2 Ceratina calcarata | reverse complement strand
GAGGTAAAGGACGGTTCGGAAAAGCCGTTTATTCCAGTTTTGGATTTTCGATAACAAGGAGGTCCGCGAATCGGTTTTCTCCCGTAACATAGAAGTGCGGCGCGATCAATTCCGTTTCCAGTTTCGGTGTCGGTTCAGTTTCGATCTCGCGTATTCCCGTATTGAGGGAATCGAATCGAAACGTTATAAAAGAATCGGCGTTTGTTTCAAGTGTCG
>NW_017167120.1:0-216 GCF_001652005.2 Ceratina calcarata | reverse complement strand
GAAGTAGCGTTGTAATGATTTTATCAAAGCCACGTGTGATTGAGATGAGTCAGTCAAAATTTACCACTTCTCTCTTAATAAAACAAACTAATTGTAACTCTTCTCATTGATACATCCTGCTTGTTTATATAAAATGTTTCAATAGAATTTTAGTATTTTATTTCATCCTACGTCATATCTTATATTTATATTTATTAGTATTCTGCATCAGAATTT
>NW_017167119.1:0-216 GCF_001652005.2 Ceratina calcarata | reverse complement strand
TTATTTGTATTAGTAAAAAATTCTGATTGTTCCACAAATTAAAAATAAATAAATTTATTTGAATTTATCTGAACTGGTTGAATAAAAATCATTTTCTTTTACGTTCAAAAATTGGTGTAGATTAATTTGAAAGCTATTTTATAGCGAATTCGGTTTGAGAGCAACGTTTACCAAAAATAATACACTTCATTTAGATACCAGTAATATTCGTAAGTA
>NW_017167118.1:0-216 GCF_001652005.2 Ceratina calcarata | reverse complement strand
TAAAAAAAATTACTATATTTTATACTGTCAGTGATCATTATTTGTGGATTAAAGCTCTTTGAATTATAAGATATTCCACGTGTGTTCCATGTTTGTAAAAGAGACTTAAAGAACAGCTTTTATTATTCATGGGAATATAGTTGACAGTGAAGATTAAAGCTCCTCAGGTATTTTAATTAGAAAACGTAAAGCTCTTTTAAAATTGTCAATCTGTTT
>NW_017167117.1:0-216 GCF_001652005.2 Ceratina calcarata | reverse complement strand
TGCCAGAAATGTTCTTTCATGTGCGCGATTAATTTGAAGAATTTCTTCTTATGTACAAATAATATAATCATCTTGAATGCGTCGATAACGAGTACCAAGATATTGACCACAATGTAAGTGATCATCTGAAATATTATTTACGGCAAAGAAGAGCAGTATGTTGGTAAAGATGAGAATAAAACTTTGGTGCTCCGACATTGTATCACTACACTCTTT
>NW_017167116.1:0-216 GCF_001652005.2 Ceratina calcarata | reverse complement strand
CATCAAGCCTCTAAAGAATTTTCTTTTTCTCAGAGGCTGTGCCATTTATAATTTATGTAAATTTGTGCAAAATATTTCACGAACTACGAGTCATGCTAGAAAACTCCGTTGAATGTACGAACGGGAGGAAAAGCATACCAATTACTGGAGCCATTGCATGGAAAATGCTAATAACTTTTCTAAAAGCTACTTAATACGTGTATCGTAAACCAGCGT
>NW_017167115.1:0-216 GCF_001652005.2 Ceratina calcarata | reverse complement strand
TCATCAGCAGTCTACGCGAACACATGCGTGCTCTAAAGTCGGCGTCAACCGCACACCACGTGAAACCTCGCTACTTGATATATAAAGATATATAGGAGACCAGCCACGTCTTCAAACGGGTGCACGGGTGGAAGCCTTCGCTCACATCCTCTTACATTGGTGCCTCATCGAGTCATCGAGCGCTTAGACGACAAGCGCTATCTCATCGACGTTGAT
>NW_017167114.1:0-216 GCF_001652005.2 Ceratina calcarata | reverse complement strand
GTCATCGTGCCACAATTCGACGTTACCGTCTTTTTGGCAACCGGTTTGGAGTTTTCTCCCTCCTTTTTAGAGGTACTGGCCTTCTTCGAGTTTCCCTGCGAAGAAGAGTGTCCTCGCGAGCTCGCTTGAGTTTTCGCACTGCTCTTCTCTTGTGCCCTGTTAAAATGCAACAGGGTATGGTGGCGAAGCCCGCACCGAGCGCATCCATACGTATCT
>NW_017167113.1:0-216 GCF_001652005.2 Ceratina calcarata | reverse complement strand
TATGTACATATATAAATATTGTAATGAAAATATAAATATTCGTGCATACCAGTGCGTCAAGTCTTGATTGCTGTGCATTTTCAAATGTCTGGAAATCTTCAATTCGTTGTAACGGAAAACCTTCAGGTATTTCAAATATATTATCATCTGTTGATTGTCTCACATTGAGATTTTCATTAATCTTTTGTAATAAAGAGATCACTTTCTCATTATATT
>NW_017167112.1:0-1717 GCF_001652005.2 Ceratina calcarata | reverse complement strand
TAAAGGCTTTAAAAACAGTGAAAATCAGTGTCCGGTTTATTTCGCGTTCGTACCTAGATTCCGGACCCGTTAGGAGCCACCTATCCCCTAACAGAAATAAAGAGAAGAGAGAAAGGGAAGAGAAAAGGTAACTAAGCAGGATCGCCGAGCTTGACCCATTGGGGCGCTCCGGTACATGGATGGTACACGAAAGTACCGGATCCGAGTTGATGGGCAGAGGAATATGACCTCTTCACCCCACAAGTAATGCAGCGCCAACGATAATGTTGAAGGTCCCCAACAATGGGAGCGGTGCTATGATGATAAATGGCGGAATGTAAACCTGTCAGGCGGTTACACTCGCGCTGCTTGCGCCTGAACTGAGAGAGATGGTTCATGCTGTCCTCTGCAAGTCCGTGTAGATGGAGGAAGGCATGAACCATCTCGTGCAATAAGGTCTCGCGTACTTCAGTCTCCCGAACCTTGGGTGGAAATCGGCGGAAAATGGCGGAGCTCAGTACAATCCGTCGTGCTACAGGCTGAAATAACCCGCTATTCGTAGTCATATAGTGACCCCACTCGACACTAAAGCGGTTACCAAGCTCACCACCAAAACACAGAGCATCGCATTCGCGATATATGGCCCACAGGTCAGGCAGGTCGCCGGTTGGTCGGTTGTATGACCTGACCTCAGCTGGCAGCCCAGGGTGGAGATCGGAAGGAGCGGTAGTGGACCGCGTCCGACGGGTGGTCATCACTGAGTAATAATAAAGAAGAAGAAAAGGAAAAAGAGAGAGGAAAAAACAGAAAAAGAGGAATAAGGAATGAAATCGAAACGATCAGCGAGTGGACAAAAGAGGAAAGGAAGAAATAAAGGTAATAATGGGAACAGCAGGAGACACAAAAATAGATTGCGATGTAATCAAAACATGAAAGTGAAACTCTGCAAGGTAACTGGAGCAGCTCGGCTCAGCTACACGAGGTAAAGTAACGAAAAAAGGGAATCCCGGAAAGGTGGCTCCAATAAGTGAATGCAACAGGTGCGGGAATATTTGGAACCTATAAGCCATAGACCAAGAAGGACAAAACTTACCGTTAAGGAGCTGCAAGCAGTAAAAATAGGCAGACATGAAAGACGACCCTCCAACACTGTACGAACACAACCAATATCGATTAAGAAGGCACCCAAGTGCACAAAGGGCTGGCACGATTGTCCAGCAACTATCTCTCAAGAAAGAGAGATAGACGATCCTCCGGATTGCCTGCTCGGAAGATCGTATTAAAGGCATGGGAACCCACTCACCGGAGTGGGCTCTGTAAAACGCGATCGCTGTTCACAGGGAATCCGGGAAGACCGAACGGCCTTCTGCTCCGCCCCTACGGAGATAACCGTGCCGCTCTCCCGTGGAGGGGGCACGACCCNACGATCCATACTCCAACCCCATACCCCATCCCAAATGAGATACAACGTCTTCACAAGGACCCGGGAAACGACCGGAGGGCTACTCGGGCGGTGATCTCGGGCTGCAAAAATCCCTGAATGAAAGCTTGGATCTGACTTGTTTGTTGGAAACTCGCCGAAGTCCAGGTTGTCCGACAAGCTGTCAGGGTTGTAGAAACTACGATGTAGACTTGTTCGATTCGTCCCATTGCCACTAAATTTCTTACCCGCTTTCTCGTTTGTTCATATTTGTTAGGGATAGGCGGCCCTAACGGGGTTCGGCCGGGAGAACGGGTG
>NW_017167111.1:0-216 GCF_001652005.2 Ceratina calcarata | reverse complement strand
TTTTCAATTAATGCATATATTATCAATTATATGTACAATATTGTGGATGATACTTCTCGTAAAAGCATATAAAACATGAGAGATGAGCGCACCACGCACACTTTAATAATGCTACACTCTCACAATTACAATGTGTCAACTTAACTGGGAAACATATCTCGTTAACATTCTTAAAAATAGGTTTCTCCGTATCAATGCCGGTCAAGCCCGCTGCGT
>NW_017167110.1:0-216 GCF_001652005.2 Ceratina calcarata | reverse complement strand
GCTGGGAAACTTGAGCACGTCTATTATGGACGTGCCGCTTCTCGAAGCTGTGAAAACAGCGATGGTAAGCCGAATACGAAAGAGAATCTTTCGTTCGGTATTACGAAGAAGGAAAGAATTTGTGCACTACTCTGGGTCTGGTGAGAATCTCGAACTCAGAGCGCTATCAGAGAAGAAGGCATACATAAATTCCTGGATTTAACGAGTGATCGGTTA
>NW_017167109.1:0-216 GCF_001652005.2 Ceratina calcarata | reverse complement strand
GTAGAAGGAATGCCAGAGAAGTTTGAACAAGTGCTCCTAAAATGTGGAACTTGCACTCAGAATAAAATGCACAATTTGCCTTTCAAAAATAATCGCAGCGGAACGTACGAAATTCTAGAGTTAGTACATACCGATCTAAATGGACCTCACACCAATACAGAATACGATGGATCAAAATATTTCTTGACATTTATTGACGATTATAGTAAGTGCGCG
>NW_017167108.1:0-216 GCF_001652005.2 Ceratina calcarata | reverse complement strand
CACTTTGCGGTAATCCGATAGACATAGAATCACTGCGATAGTCCGATAGACATAGTCTCGCGCGATAGTTCCGATAGACATCGAGTCCCTTAGTGTTAAGCCTAGTCATACTATAGTATTTGGAATCTACGCGTTTAGTAATAAGTCTTATTATTTGTAGAGGCCCAGTGGCAAGGCCACCCGCCGGATCTTCCGCGCCACCTGCCGCCTCATCCG
>NW_017167107.1:0-216 GCF_001652005.2 Ceratina calcarata | reverse complement strand
GTATTTTCTATTAAATTATACTTCATTGAGTTGATACTAAGTTGATACAAGTCGATACTAAAACAGATTTTGGAAAATATTCGAACAGAAACTGGCCATTTGACTTCTATCACAGCCAGTCTGCTATAGAGAAACAAGTCCTGGATAATAGTCAGAACATCGCTAATGATGAATTTGCGGCACGAAACGAGATCTTGAGGATCAACATCAGTGCAG
>NW_017167106.1:0-216 GCF_001652005.2 Ceratina calcarata | reverse complement strand
TGATAGGAATCTGATTCACCCTTATAAAAGTATATTTAACAAACAATATACATTTTACTTTGAATATTATTTACAGGGTGGTTCATTAGATATTATCAATTTGATTTTCGTCGTTACTACTATACATAGCAAAGAATGTTTATGTATGATGTTGAATGATTTCGGAAGAGGTACATTTTGGCATTGCGAACTATTTTGTAGGTGGATGCATAGATA
>NW_017167105.1:0-216 GCF_001652005.2 Ceratina calcarata | reverse complement strand
TATTGGCTAGTTTGAATACTTAACATTATTAAATCTTGCGCTTTTTCGTCTTTCATTGTCCATGCGGCAGCATCACCTTCCGGCTTCACTACGGATCCATTTACGTATCCCCATAAATCGTTATAGCGCAGAACACTCTTCATCTGCACTTTCCATGTCTCGTAGTTCGAGTTGTTTAACTTTTCTATTTGATGAACGCTTCCCGGATTCATGTTT
>NW_017167104.1:0-216 GCF_001652005.2 Ceratina calcarata | reverse complement strand
TGTTTAAAATCGCCTCAGGAACCTCCCATTAAAATATGTACCACTAGTCCTGGGATACCCTGTATATATATTCATTTGACCGAGTTTCATTCCGAAGTAGCGGGGCCATGTTTTATATTTTAGTAATAATATTAACACTTTACCGACCGGCCGGCGATTAATCGACGTTTTGTTGTCAGCGCATACCGACCGGTCGTCGATTAATCGACTTTTGAT
>NW_017167103.1:0-216 GCF_001652005.2 Ceratina calcarata | reverse complement strand
AATATACTGATCCCACAATGTGTACATGCTTACTCATATTTTGCAGAAAACACGTCCGAAACAATGGACATGGACGATGAGGATGAGTCAAACTATCATCCGCTACGGGACATCGCTACCATTCCTGGCCCGAGCACTGCGTCCAAAAGAAATTTAATGCGCAGTAATAAAAGATGGACGAGGAGGGAACAAATTAAAAGGCTGCTCCAGAAGCGG
>NW_017167102.1:0-216 GCF_001652005.2 Ceratina calcarata | reverse complement strand
TTGTCATTCGTGTTTTGTTCACGAAATTCATCGCTACCTTTTACATATGTAGCGACAGTGTTCACGTAGTGTTTTATCGAGGACGCTGAATTATTGTACGTACTGTCTGTACGTATATTCGCATTTCTCATAATAATATGTCTTGACTGCTCAAGTACACAAAGAGTAGGAGAAAAAAATTGTAAGCATGTCAATTGCTGGAAAGAATCATTTTGG
>NW_017167101.1:0-1716 GCF_001652005.2 Ceratina calcarata | reverse complement strand
TGTAATATAAGCTATTGTTTCTAAACCCATAACGTCTTCAAGATTTATTTCGCAATCCACGAATCCACTAATTTTAACAGCTTTCATTCTTAATAAAACGCCGAATAAAGGAAAATTTGACAAGAGATCGAAGCAAGGAATCTTTGTTGGTTATTCGGAGGAAAGAAAAGCCTATCGCATTTGGATTCCGGGTGAAAAAAGGGTCGTAGCGTCGCGTGATGTTAGATTCTTAAACGAATTCGAGCCGAAAACAGAGTTCGAGGAATTCGTGTCAGATAATGAGGGATTTTCGGAAGGTCAAAGCATTGAGATCTTTGCCAATCAGCGTATTGCGTGTGATGAATCAAACGATGATGAAGGATTGGCAGATAATTCTGCAACAAATTCGGGAGCTAATTTAGAAACCAGTAATGATCAAACTACCAGTAGTTCTACCGTATCGGCGGTACGCGGTCGAGGTAGGCCACGTATTGTACGAACCGGAAATCGCGGTCGCCCGTCGAAGGTATATTGTCAGGTGGCAGGTGCAGTTGATCATGTTGCGGAGGAACATGTTGAAAGTGGTAGTATCAATAGAAGTCGTGCTGCAAGAGTCAGGATCAACGAAGACAGATCGAATGACGAAGACGAGGATTCCACAAACGAAGCTTCTTGGGATACGCATCTAAATCGAGTGATGATGACGAAGTGGAGTGGCATGACGCAAATTTCGCAATGAATGCATCTGAGATGCCGCTCTCTAAGGCTCTGAATGGCCCGGATGCCAACGAATGGAGAGAAGCTATCTATTGTGAAATTAAAAGTCTCGTTGCTAACGATACTTGGGAGCTGGTCAATAAGCCTGACGGTGAAGAAGTTGTGCGTTGTAGGTTCGTGCTTCGAAATAAATACGGTGCTGATGGTAGTCTGGAACGTCGAAAGGCCAGACTCGTAGCCAAAGGGTTCACGCAGAGACCTGGAATAGATTTCCACGACACTTTCGCACCAGTAGCCAGACTCAACTCTTTTCGGTTGTTGATGGCATTGTCTGTGGAGCTTAATCTTGATGTTTTTCAGTTTGACATCACAACCGCTTATCTCAATGGAGACATCGACATTGATATTTACATGAGTTCTCCGGATCTCCTGGATGAGATGCTCAGAGAAATCATTCACCGAGAGAAAAATAGCATCGTTGCGGACAAGGCAAAGGTGATGCTGCAGCGTCTTTTGAACGGAGTATACACATGCAAGCTCAAGAAGGCCTTATACGGACTTCGTAAAGCTGGTCGTCGCTGGTATATAAAACTAAATGAAGCTTTTGACAAGATCGGGTTGGTGCCTACAAATGCTGATCCTTGTGTATATGTTGATAAAAGGAAGAAAGGCATAACGATTGTACTGGTGTACGTTGACGACATTCTAATTGCATCGAATGATCGAACACGTGCTGAGGAAATCAAGTCTCAGTTATCCAAGAGGTTTTCTGTGAGAGACCTCGGAATGGCTAAATACTGCCTCGGTATTCAGATCTCTCGAGTAAGGGAGAGTCTGACGTTGTCTCAGGAACGCTATATCGAGGAGGTTCTGAAGAGATTCAACATGGAAAATTGCAAACCTGTGAAAACACCGTTGGTGGTTGGAGCTAAATTAACCACAGAAGAAATGGAGAATAAGAACGCGGGTTCGGACTTCCCGTTTCGAGAACTCATCGGTGCCCTGATGTACATTGCTTTG
>NW_017167100.1:0-216 GCF_001652005.2 Ceratina calcarata | reverse complement strand
TTTTATCTATAATAGTCCGTTTTCATGTAATCGTCTAACTTTAATATTGCTGTTATTCAAAGTTCAAATTGTGATGGTTCTCGTAAGAGAGTAGTTGACATAAGTTTTGACGATGAATATTCTTCGTTATTCTAGAGAAAAGAATTGCGTACTAACTCTTTGACACAGTATACAAGATTAGGGCAACTTTCGGTTAAGAAAAATAGTGTTTTCCTT
>NW_017167099.1:0-216 GCF_001652005.2 Ceratina calcarata | reverse complement strand
GATTATGATCTTTTTTCAAGAGTTTATCACCGTTTTTTCGGGGTTGTTCTCGAAAACAAAGTGAAGTTTTCTTTGGGTTATTGTTGATTGTTGATTACCATAAGAATACAAATTTTAAGTCGATTTTTCAAAAAACCCATGGACATGATTTTTCGGGGATGTTCTCGAAATCAAAGTGTAGTTTTCTTTGGATTGTTGTTGATTACCATAAGAGTA
>NW_017167098.1:0-216 GCF_001652005.2 Ceratina calcarata | reverse complement strand
CCATTACAACAAATGCCGACGGGAAGGCATTAATTCCTGTAATTAACTTCACTGACAAGGAAGTAAGGCTGAAAGAGCCTACTGTGGAACTGCTCCCATTTGAGGAGTCATTTAAAGAAGAAAAATTGTCTACACTTTCCCCTATTTCTTGCGACACAGACGTCGCTGTTCCTTGTGCCCAAAAGAGGCATGTTCCTTGCGACACAAAAGTCGCTG
>NW_017167097.1:0-216 GCF_001652005.2 Ceratina calcarata | reverse complement strand
TTTTTAACTTGTTTCCAGAAATTCGAATCAAACTAACGCCGGTGTTGGCCACCGAAGACGTCGAGGTTAGACTGGTAGTCCCGTCTGATTGCTTCCATTTATTTTTTTTTAATAAACGGTTGAAGGTTTCGAAGGGAAACATTTTGCATAGTTATTTATAAATTCCCGATTCTCTATTTCCGGCTCCCAGTTAGGGCACCATCCCTAACATTTTGG
>NW_017167096.1:0-216 GCF_001652005.2 Ceratina calcarata | reverse complement strand
AGTATGCATATTGTATACATGTATATATACTGTATATTAATACCATATTCTTTTCTATTTTTATAACGATACAAATGTCATTTTGCGTAAACGTGATTAAAGTGATAGTGAAATATACATACGTAAGCCATTGTATGCTATTATTTTATGTTTTTATACTGTGACCTAGATTTATCAGTCTATGAATTTCGAAAAATCCTGCGTGATGTGAATGAT
>NW_017167095.1:0-216 GCF_001652005.2 Ceratina calcarata | reverse complement strand
ATTCTAATTTATGTGTCTATGTATTGGGTTGTTCGGAAAGTAATTTCGTTTTTTTTAAAACAGAAGACTTTAATTGTGTTCTTTCACAGGCAACGTCACGCTTGAGCCTCATTGGTTCCGTAAATCAGATATTTTCCTTGTCGCAATATTTATTACCGCAAACATTAAGTTAATGATATATAATTTAACATACAAATACAGAGATTCTTAAACTAG
>NW_017167094.1:0-216 GCF_001652005.2 Ceratina calcarata | reverse complement strand
GGCTGTTCATACCAATCGTCGTTTGGCAGAACACTGGAACACCGAGGATCCAAAATTGTTATGGTCAAGAGGCAGAGTTTATCTAAAATGACTCATTCGTACACAGCGCAATATTCGTTGACGATGTCTGGCAAACTATTACCTCTTGTTTTCGTGTGTCTGCAAGAAATGTCAGGATCGTTCGGACCGAGGATTCAGAAGACAATTGACGATTAT
>NW_017167093.1:0-216 GCF_001652005.2 Ceratina calcarata | reverse complement strand
GCGACGGCGACGGCGACGGCGACGGCGTGTTTCAGTACATTGTTAATCTATTTCTCGTTCCCCTTCGAGATAGAGCTTGGAATTAAGTATGGAAAAATGTCTGGATAGTACAAAGGGTAAGAACGACTCCCTTCTAAGACAAAAAACATTCAATTATACATGTTACAATTACGCTAAAAAATAAAAGTGCTTATCTTTATAACCACAATACATAA
Source organism: Ceratina calcarata (assembly GCF_001652005.2). Classification (NCBI taxonomy): domain Eukaryota; kingdom Metazoa; phylum Arthropoda; class Insecta; order Hymenoptera; family Apidae; genus Ceratina; species Ceratina calcarata. The sequence goes on along the minus strand of NW_017167093.1, from coordinate 1 downwards.
T
>NW_017167092.1:0-216 GCF_001652005.2 Ceratina calcarata | reverse complement strand
ATGCTTCGCCGTAATACATTTTACAAAGAATTGGTTTACTTCTAGTAAAAACCGATTTTTATACCTGACTTGATTTTTGGACACCGTGATTAGAGCTCAAATATTTATCCCTTAAAAACCCTAAAACTATCCTACTCCCACACTAATACAATTTCAGTTGGAATTAAAAATGAAATTAATCCAAATATTCATTCGATTTTGTGGTCCCTTTAATAT
>NW_017167091.1:0-216 GCF_001652005.2 Ceratina calcarata | reverse complement strand
GGCCAGTATTTCGTGTCCAGTTATTAGCCATTTACTGGTTAAAAAATAATAGTCATATATGTACTGCAACGTCATTCACTAACCAAAAATATGTGACCATACAGCGACCAGTAATTGACCAGAATTTTGTGAGCACGACATAAACAATTTCATTAAATGATCGAAGATGAAATGTTAAGATGATACAGATAGTCACTCGCCAGATATATGTATATG
>NW_017167090.1:0-1720 GCF_001652005.2 Ceratina calcarata | reverse complement strand
TGTTAGTCTCGTTTAAATCTTCCTTCCTATATTTCAATCTTTAAAATTCTACCTGAGCTACAGAGGTTTCAGTAATAAAAAAGATGATTGATCAAGGAACTCTGGTGAATCTAATCTCGTCACTCGTTCGTTTGTTTCCCTTTTTGGGGAAGAAAGGGGTATGATGTGACGAACGAGGTTCGAAGCTCGAGCTACGTGATCGATAACCAACCACGAATAGAAACTGAGAGACAAACGTCTCTTGTAGGTCACGAGTTTTCGAGGTTAAAGTAGGTGCTTCCGCGCCGAACTCGACTTGAGTTAATCGCTCTCATGCGGCTCTGCGGCTTCGGAAAAATTTTGCTTAAAACCGGCAAAGAATGCACCACTCCAAACGCGAGATTTCAGATACGTACGTGAGAACTCACTATAAAAATTCCTTAAACTGACGTACAGATGTATAAAAAATGTACCTCTTCCCACATGTATACATGTACGCAGAAAAAATTATTTTTATCTAAACAAAGGAAAGTCATGTTTAGTAGTACTAATGTTTGTTCAGCTAAAATATTTTATTTAGCAAAAGTAAAATTAAATTACACGGTGTCTGATAAAAAATCGCGAGGTAAGAATCGTGGAAGTACCGATGCGAGAGCGAAACTTTTACCACGAGATAGAAAGAAGAATGGAACGTCACATTGCTTAAACACAGCTTTGAAAACGACTCTGACGTATTGGTGTTCACTTCCCATTAGCGTCCAAGTAGTCAGTAGCCGCTGCGGAGACGCGCGTGTGAGCGTTCTTCCATGGTATGTTGCACTTTGCAGCATTTATTGAACGGTATGTGGCAACCAGCCAACCACTTGTCAGGAACTTCTCCGGCTGTTCACCCTACTTCTGGCATACCGGTTGCAACGGGGTGACCGATATTGAGCCTTGGAGACCCTCGCGAGATGCCATGCTACCTGGTCGCTTACCCTTTTATGTCGTTCTATAAACTTTGCAATAAATAGCATACAATCTATCTGCTAAATAGTAATAAGTTCTATCAGATAGGGTTGACGTTGAATGATCCGAAATAAAACAAGGTTTACAAAAATGAATCCAATCTTACATTGTCAAACTAACTGACAAAGGTGCTTGTGTTCATTTAGTTTCTGCCAATAGTCAATAGTAACCGTAGACCGGTATCGAGGTCTTTTGACGTATTAAATTCGTTGGAACAAGGATGCTGCGAGTTGCATTCTCTTTCTCGTTCAATCGATATCTGAAATTTTCTCGGGCAAAAGCTATTTGCGTTGGATATTAAATAACCGGGTAGTCTCTTATTAATTTCATGCCCGAAGATACGGTCTTGATTGGTTGATTCGAAAGGCTTCGTCGGCGACTTTCGAAACCTTGTCGAACGAAATTAAAGGAATAAGTGGAGGAGCAGGATTGTATGCGTATATCGAATCCACGTTTGTTGTGTCATTGACGTTTCAGGACAGTTGCTGATGACTCGAAGGAGTCGACTGTCTAGCATCTGTGATCCCGACGGCGAGATGATACGTAAGCCTAACAAATGAAAAAAGAGATGAAAAAAACATATATACATTCAACTTTCACTGACATTTTTTACCATTTTTTATCTATAAAGAGACCATTCGTACTGTTTACGGATATATTTTAGGAATCAAGCTTACAATTAGTCAGTTCGTCGAATCAATGTAAACGAAAGATATTTGCGCGGGGTATCATC
>NW_017167089.1:0-216 GCF_001652005.2 Ceratina calcarata | reverse complement strand
TTTATAATTATTCTTTAAAATATATTATTATTACAGATAGAACGACTCTTACGCCGGCTATTATATCGACAGCGGTCACCATATGAACCTGGTAGGCCGTATCAACGAGGCCGTGGAGGGCGACGGGGAGACCGGGGAGGTCGGCAGGGAGGTCGACGAGGCGGCCGAGGTTTTTTTATTAATATTTATAATAATTAAGTACATTATCATATTATA
>NW_017167088.1:0-216 GCF_001652005.2 Ceratina calcarata | reverse complement strand
TTTGAGAAAAATTCCTGACTTTCCGAGATCTGCAGAACTTAGAACCAATATTATACTTGAATCCTAAGCAAACCAATTTTTTGAAAGCAACTCTTAATTGAAAATTCAGAACCATTTGCGCTAAATCGCCGCCCCGCTGTCATATCTACGTCGTCGCCCTGTGGACCTCCGCAACGTGGCTTCAATCGGCCTCTTTCGCTGCTTTTTCGCGGATTA
>NW_017167087.1:0-216 GCF_001652005.2 Ceratina calcarata | reverse complement strand
GTCATAAGGAATTTTTAACGCATTTCTATAGGCTAGCGAATGTTTAGTACATTACGATGGCGTCGTGGCGCTGTTGGAGCGGCCAACCGCCACTTCCCCCACCGGAGATCCCCAAAAACTTAAAATTCAAGATTTGTATTTAAAATAAAAATTGCTATATCAAGGCAAAAATATGTAAAGACTTTGGAGATGGTAAATGAAGTGATAACCTCCAAA
>NW_017167086.1:0-216 GCF_001652005.2 Ceratina calcarata | reverse complement strand
TGGAGCTTGGTTACCGAGTTATTAACGAAAAACACGGACCAATCAGAGCGCTCGGATGAGGCGGTCTCCGTTGCGGGAGCGCTGGCTCGGAGTCAGGCGGGCGGTTTTTCTCGCGTTTGAACAAGTGCTCCGCTCAGTACGAAGCGTTTTAAGAAAATGATGAATAACAAACTACATGAATAACAATGCAAGGAAATTGTTGTTCGTTCGTTATTA
>NW_017167085.1:0-216 GCF_001652005.2 Ceratina calcarata | reverse complement strand
GAAACAAATAAATCTTACCTTACCTGCCTTATTCCTGACAACTTGTCTTATTGCTCTCTACATTTTACGAGTCAAATCTCGTGTGAGTTTATCTTATGGAGAAGAAATATTTGAAGAACAGACGGGAAACCGAAAGTCCGATAGAGGGAAGTTGGGAACAAGTGTGAAGTCCGATGGGGAAGATTGATTTACGTATAGGAGACCGGACTCCTTCGG
>NW_017167084.1:0-216 GCF_001652005.2 Ceratina calcarata | reverse complement strand
GGATTGCTATTTATTTCAAGTAAGGGTACAGGAGCTTTGTTAGGCATTGATTCTAATTTATTTATGCGTGCTTCGAGTTGGTTCACTTTTTCTGTGAGTTCTTTATTTATTCTAGTGAGACTTAAATTTTCTTCGATTAACGTCTCATTATTTTCAGGAAATCTGGAGATGGCTTCAAGTTCATGTGAAGATTTGAGCAGTGTTTTTTCTACGGTC
>NW_017167083.1:0-216 GCF_001652005.2 Ceratina calcarata | reverse complement strand
CTCTCTTCTGTGTTCATGTACGGTGATTGGGTCTTTATTTTTGATGGCCGTCTCTCTTCTGATCGGGGGAGGGGGTAGGTTGTGCTGATCGTGTGGCTGTTCTCTTTTCGTTTTCCTTTGTTCTGAGAGGTTTCTGGATTGCCTGGGAGTCGGTGGTTGTGTTTGGCTGAGCGAGGCGCATGCTTTTCATTCGTCGGATGGCGTGATAGGTCGAGT
>NW_017167082.1:0-216 GCF_001652005.2 Ceratina calcarata | reverse complement strand
TTATTACCCTTTTGTTTTGTTTAATGATGTAGTGACTGTAGGAAAAATAAAGATGGAAATTGATTTAGAATATATTATAAGCTTATGAGATAGAAGTTCTATCTCAAAAATACATCATTACCTCTAATTCGAACAAAATTTGTATTAATAGTTTTTAATAATCATCTTTTGATAACTTGAAACTCACTAAATTAATCAATGCTTATGGTTTAATAT
>NW_017167081.1:0-216 GCF_001652005.2 Ceratina calcarata | reverse complement strand
GCTGGAATGGTCGGATTTCGTCAACATCAATAAAATGCCAAATAATCACTCTTAGCTCATTAAATATCGAAGTTAGGAGAAAAACAACTTTCATTTGAAGTATTTTTCTATATTTTGAGGAAAAAAATGTTCAATTTTTCCAAGATGTTTCTAAAATACATACACTTGTGGGATTGACTGTGTAGCCAATACATCCTTAACATGTTCTAATAAATA
>NW_017167080.1:0-216 GCF_001652005.2 Ceratina calcarata | reverse complement strand
TAGAGATCTCTGGATTCCTATGATGAATCAAGTTTGGCTGCAGTACTTATTACTATCTGTGAATCCATACGGACACAGTTCGCTATTCGTGTAGTCATCAATTTCATCATTATCAAAGTCATATCAAGAGCAACAGGTTTTATTAATTGCGACCAAGTCAACGGATTTTGGACCTGCTTGGAGATGATCCAGAGTACTGCCACATCGTTGTCAATT
>NW_017167079.1:0-1720 GCF_001652005.2 Ceratina calcarata | reverse complement strand
ACAGAAGGGTAAACAGTGGTAACGAGATTTGCGGGTTGGCCGTGCAATCTTGACACACGACGACAACTTCGGTTGCTCGGGTTAGCCCGAGCTGCGTTTGCCAAACACCGTCCTCTAATGCGAACCTGCACATATACATGGGGACGGGGCAGCGAAGGAAACGGCGGTGAGAACTGGGGTGGAGGACAGGCTTTCGAAATGACGAAGGGAATGAAAAATTTACACCCAGCTGCTTGACAGCATCTTATTATAGGCAACGATCCGAAACGTTCTTAAGATTCGTTCACTCGTTAGAGAAATTTCACACTTTTGACACTTCAAGTCAAACATGCTTTAACACTATGTCTAATACTATATATTAAACTGGGAATTACACATAAATTGTATTAATTAAGATTACAATTTTACTAACTTTAAAATCATTCATCATATAATTTTATCATCCGATACTATTATAGTATTTAAAGGATACGATCGTAAAGAAATGAAGTCAGCAAGCAATCGGTGAGACAGATGAAAGTTAGAGGAAACACGCACGGAGGAAAACGGGTACATACGCATATAACTAGCTCTGTACATACATATGTATGTACGCAGCAGAACGGAGGAGGCGTTTACCGCGGATTAAATTTGATCCCCGCGTACTTACCGCAGGCCTTTGTGCACGCGCTCGTGTGCGCCTGCAACGCGCGTATGCGGTGGACCGCGATGAAGAATCTAAACATTGCGTGCACATCCGGCCGGGGATGCGGTTTTTCGGAGGGTGACGACGCGTTCTGCTCGCCGTGCCGCCGCGGCACGAATTTGAAAAGGGGTGCAGCCACCGGCTGCCGTGCGCCTTCTTTTTTCATCCTAACCGTCGACCGACCCCAGCATTTTTTCCCTCTCGACAATAGGGTGCGGATTTCATATCATTTGCATCGCCGATGGGAAGATCGTCGAGATTAATCCCGACGACCGACAATGGAAACATCGACGCCCCATGTTTCTAAGTTGAGAGCTAATGGATACCCTGGCGGCGGCGGGGCGCTTTGAAACTGGTTCAAGTGGACGAGCAAAGTAAATTAGGAAATACATGGATCTGGAAAGGAAGTTACATGCATTTCCTTCGCAGGAAACGATACTGAAGTGCCTGCACCCGGATTGAGTTACGAGTTAAAACAGTTGTCCCCTGTGTAGGTCGCGATGAACTGATTATGCGGCATATGATTATTAATCATCTTTATGTTATATTACCAAACTCATTATCAAAGAGATAGATTTAAAAGAGCAATTTAGTTGAAAATTTCTAACATGAAGCTGAGAATTTCTACCGTAAAGCATAATGAAAATGAAATGGAAATAGATCACATATTCAATGGTAGGAAGATGGAAGATTCGTATATCATGTTTTTATAGTGCGTTAACACGTTTGCTAAAAGATTCGATTTATATCATTCATTTTAAAATAGTAATTTACACAGTAATTCTGATGTCGAATAGATTTTATGAAAACCCAGTTGACAAAATATGTTGTAATTCCCAGATATCCTGTCCACCTAATCTGAACACCTCAGAGAATTACTGCAATTCCTAGTTGAAACTTCTATCACTAAATTCCGGGTTTTAGGCCTCATCCCAGGGGGAAAGAATCGTGGAAAAATAAGAGTACGACGTCCAAGTCCATCGTGTTTTATCGCCGGGACTTGGTTCTTCTGCACGTTCGGTCGCGATCCCTCAA
>NW_017167078.1:0-216 GCF_001652005.2 Ceratina calcarata | reverse complement strand
GCCGCCAAACCGCGGTGGGCAACGTGGTCTGGATTTTTGACACCCTGTTTGCTATAACCAGCTTCCAGGTCGACGGATGTTTTTTAATCCACGCGAGTGTAATCGTGGAATCCGTCCAGCAGAAAACACGCTCCGCTTGTACTGCAAGCGAACTCGTCACATGCTTTAACAGCTCGGCGAGGAGGAGGGCACCGTTCAGCTCCAGAACAGGAACGG
>NW_017167077.1:0-216 GCF_001652005.2 Ceratina calcarata | reverse complement strand
AAGAAGATCCATACAGCACACGATTATGTTTCCTCTTTATTTCTTGATTATTGTTGCAATCTATAACTACATATCCATGCATACATCGACTGTCATTTATGAATTGTCTAATAGAAAAAGAAAGATACGTGTCCGGGTCTCGAAAACTCCGAGGTTCGGAAAGACCGAGCATTTTATAACCGGGAACCTGACTGATATTTTCTCGACTATAAATCA
>NW_017167075.1:0-216 GCF_001652005.2 Ceratina calcarata | reverse complement strand
TCTTGCCTTATTGGGTTTAAGAAGTTTTACAGTATTTTTTTTTTCTTACAAACGAACGTACAATCTAGTAGTATCATTTAAAATTATTGAAATCATTTTAAATCGTGATTAAGGGATAGACTCTGATAGGTAAGCGATAAGGTAGACTGTCAATGCTACCCACAAAATTAGCCAAAAGTATGGGTTTACAAGAATACATTTTTCGTCCTTATATGA
>NW_017167074.1:0-216 GCF_001652005.2 Ceratina calcarata | reverse complement strand
TTCATTTTATAAATACTTGCAATTGCTAGCAGTATTCTTACTGTTTCTATCTTGATTACCGGAGCGAATGATTCATTATAATTAACTCCTTGCCTCTGAGAGCATCCTATGGCTACAAGTCTAGCCTTGTATCGAATACTATTGTCTTTCAGTTGTTTCGTACTAAATACCCATTTAGATCTAATAACCTTCATTTGTGATTGTCTCGGGACTAGT
>NW_017167073.1:0-216 GCF_001652005.2 Ceratina calcarata | reverse complement strand
CAATAATGATGAATTTTCATATTAATTAATATGTGATAGAATAATTGTTAACATCTATTGATTTACGTCTCTTCAGGAAGCTTGAATTAATTCAAATGGAAATATCAAACTAATTAAAATCGAATTCTGTATGTATTAATTTCTGAAGATGTTGAAATTATGAAATTTATTAAATGATTCTCGATTCCCTGTGTAGGAACTAATTTTAATTAGCAT
>NW_017167072.1:0-216 GCF_001652005.2 Ceratina calcarata | reverse complement strand
TCTAAAATTTACTTGTCTCGGAAGTCGCCAGTGCCGACATTTTCCATCGGCGATTGACGTTGAGAGCACGGGGTGAACATGATCATCGAGGTATTTTTCACCGATTCAAGATGAAACTACCCGAAAAACTAAGTGGTAAGCGGAATTCTGTGGGATACTTTGGGATATATGCGCCCTTTCAGGGTACATTCGGCTTAAACGCGTATAAGTCGACTT
>NW_017167071.1:0-216 GCF_001652005.2 Ceratina calcarata | reverse complement strand
GGATGGGATAGATTGTTGATAATTGATGGATAATGATAGGATAAATGAGGAATTAGAACAAGTCACAGAGAATAATGAATTAAATAGAAAATGTAAAAATTGTAGAGATTAGACTGTAGTGTTTTTATTGTGTAAGTGGAGATCGGGAGTATGTATTCAGAAGAAATCAATTACGGGAATTACAAAGATTGGAACGCTCGAGTACGCACGTCTTAC
>NW_017167070.1:0-216 GCF_001652005.2 Ceratina calcarata | reverse complement strand
TCAAAGTTCAAGTATATAAAAATAAAATTATCTAATACATCATAGAGGCGATGATGACGCGTGCAAATATTATCTCCCACGTAGCTGACTTTTTATTTTCATTGCTTCAAATTACTTTCATTTGAAAAGTCGATATTTGATTGTCTACAACGTTAGCTCTCGATATCAAGGAACTTGGTAATAAGTAATGACAAAAATACGTTTTTCCTCTGGTTT
>NW_017167068.1:0-1723 GCF_001652005.2 Ceratina calcarata | reverse complement strand
ACACTTATTACTATGATAATAATGTACTTAATGTAACGTATCATCTAACTAATCAACTACACGTCCGCGTCTTCCTCTCTGTCCTTCTGCTCCTGGGCCTCCTCCTTTGGGAATAGTCCCAACGGATCCATGGGATCCGCGTCGGGCGGAATGATAATCGGAGCGGCCAGACGCTGTTCGGGCGGGGCTCCTTTCTTTCCCGGGACGGTATTATTTGTAACTGGGAGACCTTCCAGAGAAACAGTGGGTTCCCGTCAAACCTAGGCCACAACACTTTACACGTCGTGCGCAGTCCGCCCTGGGATTCTGAAGGCTTGCTACCTTCTTCGGCCCCATTCCCATCGTCCGAAGGCCTTGATGTCTGGCCGGGTCGTGTCGCTGATGCGGACTCAGCACGTGGCCGCGATCCCCGGCCCGCTATCCTTTTGATTGTACCGGTCCCCGCGGTGATCCTTTCCCGCGTGCCCGATACCTTGGACGCGGCATTTTGCACCGCGCTTCCCCATCTCCTCCCGGACAGGGCTAGCATCCTCCCTCTTCGTATACGGCTACCACAGCCAGCACCATCCTTTGGGGTCTGTGTACGCTCGTATCATACGTCGGGCTTGGCCAGACACCCGATGCCTTGTCGCTCCCTTCCTCCTTCGGCCGCACGGTACTCGCGAGCGCCGATTTCTGTACATCCACTGACGTTGTGCACCTGTTCTGGAGAGACACATCCTTCGGCCGATAATTCTGTCTGAGTGGATGCTTCCATCTTGGATCGCACACGTGCCTCGACGGACTAATACGCCTCCCGAGTCGTTAGTGTACGACGTTGTCCGCGATCGACTGGTGGCGCTCACGTATGGCCGGAAGTGCGACGCATGGAAAGTACCACGTGACCCCTTCCCATCAGGTGCCATTACTTCAAAGGTGCCCGCGGCCTTTTGAACGCCTAGAACGTATGGCCCTTCATACAAGTCGAAGTACTTGGCGACTTCCTTGTCTGTTCTCGAGATTGGATTGGATCTCAATAATATCTGTGGAACGGGCGGATCGGCCGAGCCACCGATAGGTGCCGTAGTGGTGCCGACCGCTCGCTCTAAGAAACGCGTCTTAAAACTAAGGGCGGGTTTTCAAATAAACAAGACGAATTAACTCTACTATATTCATTAATACTACGGAGGTGCTGTACATGAGGCGGCAGGTGGCACGGAAGGTCCGGCGGGTGACCTTGCCAATGGGCCTCTACAAATAAGAAGACTTATTACTATATGCGGATTGTACCCTCGGCGCGTCTTATTCTAAACGCGTTGGACTCTAAGTATTGTCGTAGTACTCGAACTATCGCTAAGAGACTCGATGTCTATTGGGCTAACGGAAACTATCGTAAGAGACTCTATGTCTATCGGACTACTGTACGAGACTCTATGTCTATCGGGCTAATGGAAACTATCGTAAGAGACTCTGTGTCTATCGGACAACTGTAGGAGACTCTATGTCTAGCGGATTCCGCGAACTACCGTAGGAGAAGGCGGGGTCACGCTTCGGCTCTGGCGCGTAATTTAAATCTAAACTTATGTTCTAAATGACACTTAATGTAACGCGGGATCTGGCCAATGCCAGATCGTTCGTGGTTCGATGTAGTGCCCGTGTAGCGGGCCGTGGCTCTAATAGACACCGCTCTCCAGAGTGATAGCGGGCTTTATCCGTGCCTCTAACACCCGTATAGGCTTTACCG
>NW_017167067.1:0-217 GCF_001652005.2 Ceratina calcarata | reverse complement strand
CATATATGTCTTATAATCATGAATACATCTTACTAACAATTCGTTTGGAAATTCGCTACGATTGTTAATCGTAATTGCGGTATCGGTATCTATGATTTAAATTTCATTATCTTCTTCTTGGTTGTTCGGTACTATTAAAGTTGACGCTTGAGACAGAGGTGAATAACACGGCCTCTCAGGGTGGCTAGGAGCTCTATGCTCGTCTAAATACTGTAGC
>NW_017167066.1:0-217 GCF_001652005.2 Ceratina calcarata | reverse complement strand
TCTCATCTGTATCAACCTTAATTATTTCAATTTCCTTTTCCTTTACGCTTTCATGTACATAGTGGTAGTGAATTTCTATATGCTTCGAATTTTTGGTAAAGTTTCCATAATTCGCTATGTTTATCGCTCCTAAATTATCTTCATACATTTTTATCGCATTATTCAAATTAACATTCAATATTTTTAATAATTCTTTGACAAATTTGACTTCGCTTAC
>NW_017167065.1:0-217 GCF_001652005.2 Ceratina calcarata | reverse complement strand
TGTCACAATACACTTTTTTTAGACTACTTTACAATGTGTAAGAAGTCTTTTTTAAGAAGATGTCCTTAATGCAGAGATATTTTTCAGAAGTCACTAGTTGGTCCGATGTCAAAATCTTTTCGTCTCCCCTATTTCTTTTTGCCATGAAGTTAGCTCATACCTAAGTGTGGCCAACTTATAAAATTTTTTAATACTTCATACGCTTTTCAATTAATGA
>NW_017167064.1:0-217 GCF_001652005.2 Ceratina calcarata | reverse complement strand
GTGTGCGTTCAACGCTTCTGTTGCTCCGGCGAGCAAGTGGTGCGTGGATAGTGGTGCAACCTCGCACATGTGCCAAAATGATGAATCATTTTCAAGCCTGACGACGACTTTACAGAAAGAAGTAGGTCTAGCAACGAACAATTCCACACGAATCGAAGGTAAAGGCACCGTGCATTTAGACGTATGTGTTAAAGAAGAATCAAAAAGAATACGTCTT
>NW_017167063.1:0-217 GCF_001652005.2 Ceratina calcarata | reverse complement strand
CTGACCGTGAGCATGTATTGACATTGCGTGTGTAGACATGCAGATTCAAATCAAGGATGACCGTATAGAATTAGTCACCGAAATCAGATATAGGACTCTTATGATAGCGTGAGAGAGATCGCTGGGACAGCGATGATTTTAAGGAGGGAGGATTGTCACGTGCGACGTGATTTATTTTAATTTTAATATGTAATAATGAATGTTGATAGGAGTTCCT
>NW_017167062.1:0-217 GCF_001652005.2 Ceratina calcarata | reverse complement strand
AGGATAAATGAGGAATTATCAGGTCGCACGGAACATTGAATTTAAAAGAAAATGCGAATGAATTTAAAACAAAATGCAAGTAGAGATTAGACTTAGCCATTAATCCGCAAATGCACCTGCTCACAATGGGCCACGGTCAGTGGGTCAGCGTCCTTGCCGCTAGCAGGTAGGCCACAGCTGATCTTCTGTCCAGGGAAGGAACCCTGCAATCCACCGC
>NW_017167061.1:0-217 GCF_001652005.2 Ceratina calcarata | reverse complement strand
CGGGTGCTGAAATTCTTCAGCGAATGGAAGCTTTCGGTAAATGCCTCTAAGACCGGGGCCATCATATTCACCAAAAATCGATGGCCCCATGCCCCTGAATTAATTGTCGATGGGCCCGAAATCAAGTGGGCCTCGAGTGTTACATATCTCGGCGTTATCCTTGATCATAAACTCAACTGGCTCCCGGCGATTAGGGACCGTATTGCTAAAACCATTA
>NW_017167060.1:0-217 GCF_001652005.2 Ceratina calcarata | reverse complement strand
ATAAACATATACATGCTTACTTTCGCACTGAACACTTTTTCCATGATTTGTTTGGTAACAGGGAATAGTAGAAATAACAATTTAAAGAATAGAAAACTGTGGAATCTATGAAACATGTTAGACGATACGAGAAAATCCTAACTAATCGTGATATTAATATTTATGGTAATGTGTATGATTAATGTTAATATTATTTATCTAGAACATCTTTCTGCTT
>NW_017167059.1:0-217 GCF_001652005.2 Ceratina calcarata | reverse complement strand
ATTATTCAACGTTGAATATTCTATAATAATCCTCTCCGAGGTATCGTAATAACACGTAATCTTTAATTTACACGTCATTTTTTAATCGTACGAGCCATGACAATTTTTTAAATAATCTCAATACTAAAATATTAATTTTGAATCAATTTTTATTTCTCGCATTTAATGAGAAAGAAAGAACAAATTAGTTTATTGAAATTGCTGAAGAGATTCTATT
>NW_017167058.1:0-217 GCF_001652005.2 Ceratina calcarata | reverse complement strand
TGGGGAACAAGCAGTTCGGCAATAACTGTTTATCTCCCCGGGCGAGTAACGCCAGGCGCTGGGAGAACACTTGCGCCTTAGTAACGCCAAACGCCCGTGGAAAGATCACATGGGGTATGCAGTGAATATGTCGGGGTGAAATGACACAGGCCATGTTCCTCAAGTGCCAGGAATCAATTTATGTGGCGGCCAAGAAGGGATGAGGTCGCCGATGGGG
>NW_017167057.1:0-1725 GCF_001652005.2 Ceratina calcarata | reverse complement strand
AGAAATGAACTGTGCGCATTTTATATATTCATGCAACGTTTAATTGCGCATTTATGAAACTGAATAATTGTTCGTATTGTAATACGTGGAATGAGTAATTATTTTAGACGGGCTTCACCGATTCGTTCGTCACGGCTAGGAGAGGAGAGAAAAAGGAAAACAGGAAATCAGTCCAATACATCGTGACGTGAAATGTCACGGCAGTCTAGTCCAGTAGGGCAAACGGGGGGAAAAGTAGTAACCAGGAAAATTGCCGTCGGTGAAGTTTTGAACAATGACGCAAGTTCGCGTCAACGGTTGGGTGACAGGTGAAACAAACGAGACGAGAAATATACGTGTCGCCTGGTTAAAAGATTTTTAATAATACCGCGCGGATCGTCGTCGTCGTCGTCGTCGTCGTCGAAAGGATCCAGGAACACATCCGACAGCTGGATGTCTCCGGACGACGACGTTCCTATCTGTCCCGACGAGAAACAAAACAAGAAGAAAAAATGGGAACAAAGAAAGGGAACAAAACCGAAAAAAGAGAGATAAAAATGAATGGTGGACAGGAACGGCGAGGGGAGTGCAGGGCTGCCTCCGCGAAATATTGAAATACGAAGACAATGGGTTTCCTCCCGTAGGACACGGGGGTGGTCTGTTTCGTTGGGATGTTCCAACCGGCAAGTCGGAGGGTCCGTTTCGGTTTCGAATACGTTTGTCTATCTATCCGAGCCAACCAGGCTTTCTACATATGCGCGTCGCCTAATGCATCGCACGCTGCGTAGACACACGGAGCGTCGCAGTCGACCGGGTCTGGCGGGGGGTTCTCTGCATCGGGCCGCTCGATTCTCCTTCTATCTACCCGTGTTTCTCTCCTTCAATCTCCACCGCCTGCCCTCCTCCCTCCTCTTTCTCCTCCTCCTCCTCCTCCTCTCTCCCTGTCCGTTCCTGCTCTCTCGAACTACTCTACTCTGTCGAGAGTCGAGACACACGGACGCGGCACTGATACCAACGCGGAACGGAGAGTAAAAGAGAAAGAGATGAATCGAGAGTGAGAGGCGGCTCTGACCGGTCATTCACTCGGGCTGGCCGCGTAAAAACTTGCCGCTACCTTCTATGCGCTCTTCTCGTGTGTACTTTATGCCGCGCGTATCCTACCTACGTACATACGTACATTTTATACATACACATGCGTGTACGTATAATGATATATACGCGATAGATGAAGAATGGACAAGAGAGAGAGAAAGAGAGATAGAGAGAGAGAAGGAGGGAAAGAAAACCCAGACGGGTTCGGACGAAAAGGAGAAACGTTGCGGGCGGCGGAGAGGCAGCGAAGGGAGAGAGCCGGTCGCTCGAGTTTTCGCGCGTGTTTCGCTGCGAGACAAATCGTCCCACTTGCGATTCCGATCGCAGAGAACGACCGCGACATTCTGTTCTTTACCTCCTGTTTTTCTTCAACTCGCATTATATGCAAACCTATTCTATGATAATTCGTTAGAATTTAATGACCGACGTTGTCAACCGAACGAAGTTACAATTTCTAGATTACATTAATTACAGAATAGCCTTCTATCGTTTAACGCGATATAACGGAAAATGGAATGGTAGGATTGGAAATAAAAAGGAAGAGGGCGACCGCGGAAAGAGCGAAACGATAGCACCGTTGCATTGCGGTGGATTTTCGCGTAACAGTGGATTTAGGGCTGCGGTCGCTCGATGGAATATAATGCACCCGCTCGT
>NW_017167056.1:2285-7230 GCF_001652005.2 Ceratina calcarata | reverse complement strand
CTGATTAATATTTCTGTCAGTATCAGCGGGTAGACGAATATTTAAAAGGTAATAATCGTGAAATAAAGACCCAAGTTCAAACAATGGTATCGTACTGCAGTTATAATTATATTGTTCCATTTCCTGCAAAATAAATATGTACAGATATTTACTATATATCTCATGTAATACATTATTTAACTTTACATCGTTGATGCTGCAATCTAACATCCTTTCCACTACAGAGGCAGCATATGGTTTCCAAGCATCATCTGAATCTCCCTTGTTTCTATAAGCAAGTCTTGCATCCAATGTAATTTTAGTCCTGGGAGCTTTGGAAAATTACAATTAGTATACCGAGATATAATATTAAACACACATGTATGTCTATGCAATAAATTACCAATTTCAATCTGGCTGTGATAGACAATGTCAACTTGTAAGACACCTATTAAATTTTGTTGCCATCTAGAATAATCAAGCTGCATTTTGTTTCTAGGGACAGGCATCTATAAAATGAATGAAAATGTGTATCATTATTCTTTGCTTTGTGTAATAAATAAAACCCTTTAATGAGACATGCCTGAAATGTATAAACAACTTGATATGCCTGGTGATGACTGTCAAAGCTAAACCGGTTCATGTCAACAGCAGTACAAGCCCCTTTTCCCCTTGAATAAAACCATTTTCCATCTCCTGGCTCCGAACCATTAATACGGATATCCTTGCAAGGAGTACCAAGTATATTTTGGCTACCAGCTGGAGTAGGTGCTACACAAATAATATATTTACTCTATTAATGTTTTTAATGATATAATCAATGAAAGGAACAATCAAATTAACTCAATACAATTGTACTACGTAAATAAATTTAAATTATGGAAATAAATTGTTGAAATCATTCATATCTGTATTATGAAAATAAATATAATTATTATTATTTATGTCTTGGATACTAAAATGCAAATTATATTTGACAGTCAGTATTGTATTAATCCGAAAATGTTTGACAGTTCTTAACTTACCGATGAGCCCGCCTATTAGAAAACAAACTATTTGTGCGATAATAAGTAATATCACGAGTACCGAGAGCTTCCTGCCGCTTAAGTTTTCTATAATTGTTCCTTGCATTTTTCTAAATGCACTTATTTCCTATTGCTTATTGATAATATTGTTTATTTAAAGTACAATGCCACCGAAAGAGACGCACAACCAGACGCGTTCGTCCGGAGAGTATATGAAGAGCAGTTTAACGTGCTTTTCGAGTAGCTTCGGTTTTCAAAATGGAAGCTGTGCACTACCAATATGCGTAGCAATTTTACTTAAAATCTCTAAAAACATTCTATGAACTGCAGTACACCCGACGTCAAAGATTTTTGTAGAACCAGAGAGAAAGTTTCTCTCTGGTAGAACTAACTTCACATTTCTAGCGTTATGCATGTGATTATTATACACAGAAAGAAACGACACCGCAGCGCAGGGATGAAATAGCAGGGACGAAAGCATTCGGAAAATTCGGACTGGTGCTGTTCACCAACCATTGGAACATAATATGATAATATCATACGTGTGCAACATATTAAACTTTAAAAAGTGGGAATTGTTATCTCTCGTGACGATTTTATTAGCTTCAAAATATCTTTTACGTTCCACGTTCCAACCGGACGTAAATCAACTAACAGAATTGGAGAAGTGTCCAGCATGCTTCGGCAAATCCGCATGCGAACACATTCGCGAAGTGGATATCACACCCTTTGACTTTCATTCCACGTTTGCTTATTTCTTTGGTGTAAAAAACGTGTTCTTTGGATTTTTAAATACTAAGAAAGTCGTGCTGAAAAAGTTGGCACAGAACTTCGAATTGAACGAATTCGATCGAAAGCTCTGCGAAAACGATACTTTCTTGCATATCTGTACAGCGAACAAAATAGCAAAAAATGATCGTATCAATTTTCACCAGCTACTCAAAGATGAGATTAGTTTACAGGATTTCAAAACAGATAATCGAATAAGTCGTTTGACACTTTGCCCTACTGTAGAACGTTTAACCTATCTTTTAGACAGAATATATCATAATAATAGAAATGTTGATCGAAATACACTTGAAATTAACATTTGGACCTTGGCAGTTCTCAATCCAGAACCTCTCTTACTGCAGGTACATAAGCATATGAAATTTATTTCTGATTTGCAGCTAGTAAAACTATTTTTCAAAGTAAAATTAAGTGCATTTAGTTAAGTACTAAATGCATTATATTTTTATAGATACTACCTGCAGAAGACAATTGGCCTGTAGCAAAATATTTAGGTGCCTGTGGACGCATTGTGATTGAAGAATATGTTGGATTACCATTAACTGCTTATTACAATCAGCCTTGGTTACATAGAGCTAAAATAGCTTCGAGCTTGTTAGATGCAGCTTTCAAATTCACGTATAAAAATACAGATTTTGCTTTTTACTTAACCGACGTATCCGCTGATAATATAGCAGTTGATACAAATGATAATGCAATATTTGTTGACTTAGAAAACGTAATCATTGTTGATAGAAATATGAACGATACAGGTACATACAGTCCCATTAATATTCAAGCACGAATTTGATAAAGATCATTAAATGTTGCTATGAGCTATAAGTGATTGGAAATTTCAAAAA
Source organism: Ceratina calcarata (assembly GCF_001652005.2). Taxonomy (NCBI): domain Eukaryota; kingdom Metazoa; phylum Arthropoda; class Insecta; order Hymenoptera; family Apidae; genus Ceratina; species Ceratina calcarata. Next base: position 4,595 of record NW_017167056.1, on the reverse strand, counting down.
CCGCTGTATTCACGAGTTTCGGTCTACAATTGAGATAAACTAAGAAATTTTTACATATTTTGATGTTTGTAATTTTTTTATGCTTTCACCACTTATTATTGTACAATATAACTTAGATGTACAAACAGGATGTTCCACATTTTTATTGGAAGCTCTAAAAAAAAAGTTAAAAATCATACTTTCTTTTTTCTTTGAAATTCTGATGAATAGCAATTTTATCAAGTGTTTGTTACATATTGTATATTAAACAAGGCCTCCTAACATCCCAAAGAAGATGAAGTTGTTTGATCCAACATTAGAAAAGTTATTTTCTTTTTGTGTGTGTCCGAATATTAATGACAATTAATGTATATTGCATAAATTGCATTGTGTTATTAAGAAGGCCTTCTCTAAACAAGATTACAAACAATATTTTGGTTTCTCAGAGAGACAGACTCCATGGAATAGTCGAATGCAAGTAAATACAGAAGATCAAGTTTGCCCAGAATGCTTAGCATTTGATTCTACGGAAATATGTAATAATGATATTAGTGATCACAACTTTTATGCGATATGCAAAGTTAGTTTGTATTACGTATTTATTTCTTGTGGATCAGACCATATTAATTTGTTAGCATATTCGAACTTTTTTTAACTTTCAGGTGTTATTAGCATTAAATCCAAATAACAATATACTTCCTGGTGGTCTTCTACACGACATACCTGCGGATGTATTGCAAAAGTATTCGAATTTACAGTACCTGATAGAGCAATGCGTTGATTCACAAGAACCATTTAATAGAATAGAAGCTGGTATGCAACTGAAGAAACTTTTAAATATGATAATAACAGAAGGAAATGAATAAGTCCAAAAATAAATTGATTTTAATGAACTTCGGGAGTATTGACTAAAGCTAACTAGAATTTCTAATCAATGTATTCATCAGTTTACTGCGGATTTTTATGCAATGTAAAACATTTGTAACATCTATTTAAAGAATGAAATCTGAATTCACATTTTTTACACTGTTCAAAAGTAATCATGTATATTACACTTTTGATGTTTTATTCAATTTTGCACATTACATGCAGTCTTTATGTTTTCTATCAGATCCAATTTTGCTCTAAATGCATAAAATCCGCTGTCACTTCCAGTTTTTCTCGTTCCCTTTTCTTTCATTATTGGTACTATTAATTTCGTCCTTCATCCATCTGGTCAACTGCTCTCATTCTATGTTTTACGTCTTATCCATCTACGCGTAGGCAGGGATATCATAATTTATCCCGCACGGCTCGCTTCCCCTCTTTTTCGCCCGTATTTCGATTCCCACTACTATTCTCCTCATACCAGTCCCCATCATGATCGCGTCGCCCCCACTTTCCGACCAAGGGATAAATTATGAGAACCCTGCACGTAGGGCCCGCGTCCAGCCACGGATAGGTTGACTCAGATTGTGATGCTCGGCCGTGACATAGCGTAGACTCTACACGTGCTCTTATTGGTCAGAGTCTTTCGTTAATAATTTAAAAACAATCCCTCACTTTGCATTTTGCCAAAAAAAATTGTTGTCCAGAAACACTTGCAGAATTACCTCCCTTCGGCACTGACACTTTTTCTGGGACACCCTGTATTAGTATTTAGATTTTAGACTTACGTTGCTTCTAAGCACCCCTACCGGCATGGTCAATTGTTAATATCTTATAACAAAAAAAATAGACGCTCGGATGCAATTTTTTATTCTTGACTTTTGCTTTATTTTGGCTTATTTTAGGGGGACCAGAAAGTAATGTTGTTTGCTTCCATTAAATATAAACAAATAAATTTTTAACAAACATTTATTTTTAATCAATGATAATTTAATTCAATAGATTTTTAATTACTTATTTTGTCAAGATATTATTAGACGGTAAAGAGAATTACACTGTTCTTCATCAAATCCATCTCGATGTTAGGCACACGATATTCAAGTTATTTTCATATGGACTAATTGAATCGTAATTACTAAATAAGACACCACACAACTCACACACTGCAAGAAATACATTAATCAGTTTTTAACAAATTTCATAAAAGAATAAAGAGTGAACGAAAATAAAATTGTGCTAACTCGACAAATGAACTTGTAATTCCACCAGAAAGAATTTTCTCTGCTCTTTTGCTGTTGAGTTTGCGATATTTGCAAACAAAACTGGAACATCTGGCAACAGATCGAATTAATATTTCCATTACATATGTAATTATCAGATGTAACTATTATCGAACAAATTCAAAATCTTCACCTCGTCTCTTAAATCGGAGCCTGCTTGTAACGACAAAGCAGCATGGATAAT
>NW_017167056.1:0-758 GCF_001652005.2 Ceratina calcarata | reverse complement strand
CTATTATAGAAATAAAACGCATGTATCTTTCTATTTTGCTAATAACATATTGTATGTATATAAGGTACCCACACGTGTCTGAAATGGTCACGAATGTAAGAAAGTGTATACAGGGTGTCCCAGAACTATTGCTAGGCCCTGAAATGGGGTGGAGCTGAGGTGTTTTTGAACAATATTTTCCTTTGTCAAAATGTTGTCCGAGGCGTAGTCGTTGAGTTATTAACAAAAAAAGACCGAGTAATAGGAGCGCTCGTACAGCGGGAGGTCAGGAGCGCGACAACTGTCTTCGACACTGCCGCGTCCGTATGCTGCGCTCGTGATGAGAACGTCCGGAACAAAAGTTATAGGTAAGAGCAACTAAGAAATCTAATGATGAAATCTAATCAATGTACCATCAGTTTACTGCGGATTTTTATGCAATGTAAAACATTTGTAACATCTATTTAAAGAATGAAATCTGAATTCACATTTTTTACACTGTTCAAAAGTAATCATGTATATTACACTTTTGATGTTTTATTCAATTTTGCACATTACATGCAGTCTTTATGTTTTCTATCAGATCCAATTTTGCTCTAAATGCATAAAATCCGCTGTCACTTCCAGTTTTTCTCGTTCCCTTTTCTTTCATTATTGGTACTATTAATTTCGTCCTTCATCCATCTGGTCAACTGCTCTCATTCTATGTTTTACGTCTTATCCATCTACGCGTAGGCAGGGATATCATAATTTATCCCGCACGGCTCGCTTCCCCTCTT
>NW_017167055.1:61682-62502 GCF_001652005.2 Ceratina calcarata | reverse complement strand
CTATGGTCGCGTCGTCCCCACTTTCCGGCCGAGGGAAAAATTATCCCATCCCTGGTTCAACCTGTGTCATTCTACGTAGGAAAGAACGGCTGGAGTATCCGCCGGTCGCCTCGAGAATAAAGTACAGGAATCCTCCGGACATCTCTAACTATATTAGTTCAAATCAGAAAGCGTGGTTTTTGTATTCATTCCCATGTAAATAATGAATAAATTATTATTTGTGTTTTCCCAGAACCTTTTGTTCCCTGACTCCGTAATTCCCTTACACTTCAAGAAATGATTGGTGAGAATGTGAAAGCTATTGGAATTAGCTAAAAATGTAGTGAAGTAGAAAGATACTGAACACATTGTAAGAAAATTCGAAAACGCATAGTAGAGTGGGGGTGACTGCGTCCAACGCCGCAGGCCTTTTAAGGGTACGCAACTTGACAAAGATCCATAAAACGTAGAACGAAGGTCATACTGGCGTTTTTTTTTTTTTTTTTTCCTTGGATAAGCAATGAGTGTGAGAAGGTGACTCGACACCAAATCTTCGGTGTTGTACGCCCCCTGACGAGTTTTTGTGCGAATCAGCCTTCACAAGCCGTGCCTACCAGCATGGGCCGGTTTACCGACTATCTTTGAAATAGGCGGGCTGTTAACAACATGAGATAAAAATTGAATTAATTAAATGAAATGTGATTTCGGAAAATTTTCAAAAAACCGAAAAACATGAGCACGTATCAACTGATAAACTTCAGCCGGGCGAAGCTGGAAAAGGCGATAAAACGCCTCCCATGTGGTATCTTGTTAAAAACAACTAAGAACTAGGTATATAAAC
>NW_017167055.1:54833-60862 GCF_001652005.2 Ceratina calcarata | reverse complement strand
CTCGAAATTTATCAATCATGAAAAACAAAGAGTTGAGAATGAACACAACCGCGTTGCAGAAATATCCGATTATTACAATTTATTACTAAAAAAAGAAATTAGAAATTTATTTGTCAAAAACCTATTTTCATCTTGTTAGATGCTATGTCATTTATATATGTATATAATATGCAAATACGGGAACATTCGTATAATAAATGCAAAACATTTGTACCTCCCGTATATCTCAAAAACATTTCGGAGACAGGTTGCTGAGATACTGAAGTGTCCTTGAAAATACAGAACGGATGGTTACCGTAGTTATCATCATCCACGAGTTGGACAAACAGTCCTTTATTAAGCACTAAGAGTGCAATTTGAGTATTGACAGTTGAATATCGTATCTTGTGGTGTATGAGTGTTATAAACTCGAAGTATGTAATAAGAATACGTAATCATTTTTTCTAGCGCCTACAAATATTGCGAAAAGTATTATTTGTTTAATTGTTTTTTGTCAAACTCAAGTAATTGCTTTTCCCAATTTTCCCAAAATATTAATTTTTGACTTGTGGCACTTCAGAACTACGTGGACGATATTAAAGCTTATGGGGCATATTATATCTGTTGCCTAATTTAAAAGAGCAATGGCAACAATTGGTCATTTTTGAACCTGACTGGGAATGGAATAAGTTCTCTACAGGATATGCAGGTTGTAAAGAATACAAAATACGTAACTATTTACCCTGGAGGTAATGGGAAATTTATAAAAAAAAGAAGTATAAGGATTAATATCATATAATCGTATTATTAACTGACTAGCTTCACCCGGCCGCGGCGTGTCTACAGCAGGCAACTAGGCCCTCCGGGCGGGTTGCCCTTGAATTGTATGAATATTGTACGTGGCAAGTCCACGTACAAGCGGATTTTCGTGCTCAACGCAACAGAACCTATCAACGAAGCCCCTGATGTGCTCCGCCAGGAGTGGAACTCGCGTCCTATCGTGAATATACGCAGTCCCGGTTCTCTGCGGGAGGCCCAGTATCACCTTGAGGACCCTGTTTTGCATCCTCTGTATGATTTTCTTCTGGCGAGCAGAAATGCAATCCCAGTACACCAACATTCCATAAGTTAAAACAGGCCTGATGCACATTTTGTAAATGGTGACACGGACCCTCTCCGCAAACAACGAGGAGGGAGCAAGATGAGGTCTCAGGAAGCCAGCGACCTTGATCATTTTGGTAATACGGTCCCTGATCGCGGGCAGCCAATTAAGCTTGTGATCGAGTACAACTCCGAGATAGGTGACTTTATTTGACCAGTGAACTTCGAGTCCACCCACGGTCAGCTCAGGAGCGTGTATCCAGCGATTTCTCGAGAAAATAATAGCCTCTGTTTTAGAGGCGTTTACTAGTAACTTCCAGTTACTAAAGAACAGGAGAACCTTATCCAAAAATGTCTGAAGAAGGCAACATGCCAAAACTTCCCTCCTCGATGTGCATAGAAGGGCCGTGTCATCCGCGTAAAGGGCCAGAACGCAGCGACCATCCTCTGATAAAGGGATGTCATTAATGTAAATGTTAAAAAGCACAGGACCCAAGATGGAGCCCTGTGGAACACCGGCAGAAACATCGCGCTGCGACGACGAGACCCCGTCAACTCTGACGAAGAAAACGCGGTCCTTCAAGTAGTTATGTAAAAGCAAAATGATTGATTTGCTAAAGCCGAAAATATGAAGTTTAAATAAAAGGCCGTGATGCCACACCGAGTCGAATGCTTTGGCCAGATCAAGTAGCACCATGGCTGTGCTGTGCCTGACATTGAAGCCGCTCGTAATAATTTGCGAGAGCCTGGCAATTTGTTGGATGGTAGAATGAGCTCGCCTGAAGCCGAACTGTTCATTAATTATAATATGCTGCTTATTTAGATGTTCATTTACAGCATCGTGCATAAATGTCTCAAGGACTTTGCCCGCAATGGGTAAGAGACTAATAGGCCTATAGCTAGCAGCGAGCTCTTTGGGTTTGCCATTTTTGTGGATCGGGGAAACTCTGGCAACTTTCCAGGCCAATGGGAAATATGTAGAACGAAGGTCATACTGGCGATGGGGGAGGTCCTAGGACAACCGAAAGGTCTGGCCAAAGAGGCACTCTTGGTACAGCCGTCCTAGTATTGAGACGTTGTGAATAAATGCGATATTTGACGATTACCAAGTATTTTTGTTACGCCCACGAGTTTTTTATTTAAACCGTTCGCCACCTTCTTCATTTTATAGTTAGATTTCCGTTTAATCTTACAACATCGCATACAAGTTAAAAACCTCGATTTTTAAGTTATCACTACGGTGACCATATTTTTGGGAGCGAAATCGGGCATAAAGAAGAAGGTAGGAATTCTAACAACAGACAAACAACAACAAAATAACAAGATTCTTGTATTGGATTATTACATAAATTATTTATTGAAAAGAAGAGAAAAAGGAATTGCTTAAAATGAATAGAACAAGAAACATAAATGAAGTCTTCATAACGTAACAAAATCATCTCGAAATTTATCAATCATGAAAAACAAAGAGTTGAGAATGAACACAACCGCGTTGCAGAAATATCCGATTATTACAATTTATTACTAAAAAAAGAAATTAGAAATTTATTTGTCAAAAACCTATTTTCATCTTGTTAGATGCTATGTCATTTATATATGTATATAATATGCAAATACGGGAACATTCGTATAATAAATGCAAAACATTTGTACCTCCCGTATATCTCAAAAACATTTCGGAGACAGGTTGCTGAGATACTGAAGTGTCCTTGAAAATACAGAACGGATGGTTACCGTAGTTATCATCATCCACGAGTTGGACAAACAGTCCTTTATTAAGCACTAAGAGTGCAATTTGAGTATTGACAGTTGAATATCGTATCTTGTGGTGTATGAGTGTTATAAACTCGAAGTATGTAATAAGAATACGTAATCATTTTTTCTAGCGCCTACAAATATTGCGAAAAGTATTATTTGTTTAATTGTTTTTTGTCAAACTCAAGTAATTGCTTTTCCCAATTTTCCCAAAATATTAATTTTTGACTTGTGGCACTTCAGAACTACGTGGACGATATTAAAGCTTATGGGGCATATTATATCTGTTGCCTAATTTAAAAGAGCAATGGCAACAATTGGTCATTTTTGAACCTGACTGGGAATGGAATAAGTTCTCTACAGGATATGCAGGTTGTAAAGAATACAAAATACGTAACTATTTACCCTGGAGGTAATGGGAAATTTATAAAAAAAAGAAGTATAAGGATTAATATCATATAATCGTATTATTAACTGACTAGCTTCACCCGGCCGCGGCGTGTCTACAGCAGGCAACTAGGCCCTCCGGGCGGGTTGCCCTGACGGGCGGCGTCTCGGACACACACAGATACACATATAAATGTCCTTTAGTACTAGTGGATTAGTCATTATTATCTTCTTCCGAGGATAATCTGTCAGAAAAATAATTATAGCATTTTATTCGCAGAATAAACTAAATACTGAATCCTCCATTCACTCTATATAGGATAATTGTTTGATAAAGTAATATATATGTCTGACGATTTCAAAATCGTGTATTAATTTAAATAAATTGATTGCAGATAGAAATTTTACTTTACGTAAACGGCTTTACGTAAGAAAATCAGTGGTTAAATTATTATTTACTATGGAATAGTTCGTTATTGTTAATATCGTCAGGCGCGTTTCCGTTAACAATCAAACGATTATTAAGAGCAATATAATTTGCTCTCTCGTCAAATACATGGGATGAGTCGGAACCAACGTCCGAGCGAGAACTGAAATTATCAGGTCTATCTATACAGACGTAACGGCACCGTGACGATGTCAACGTAACGATTAATATAACAGTATATGTATAATCTAACAGTATCAAATACAAACTCAAACTTTCATAAACTCCTTGCTTTCGTTATAAGAAACTGAGTTCGTTACAAAATTGATTGAGGAGAAATTCGTATAAAACGTGACAAACTATTCGAATGCCCAATTACGCAATTAGCCACATATATATCCGCAAACCCATCCCAGTTAATTTCCCTGAGAAACCGGAAGAAGGGAAGGAAAAATAAGAGATAACTCGCATCGTCGCGCGAAACGAGCGGCCGCAATCGAATCTCCGGCTTACCAGACCCACTGCCTTATACATATATAAGGCAGATAATTTCACCTTCCGCTTAATTTGCCGGCGACTTATTGGCTGCCCTGCAAAAATTGGCGAGCTTACTAATGTTCATCCTATCGTCCGGGTAACCACAATAAAATTCTAGGCTAATTGGTCGATGAAACATTTTATCGGGAATGTATGAAAGCAGATATCCCTCCGGTTCATTTTCCCAGTAGAAATTATACTAAAAAAATATAGATCCATTTCGTATTATAAAAATATGCTGTTGATTTTTGTATACAGGACTGTGACATAAGAAATTAGAAGAGGAAAATGAAAGTCAGACACAAAACGATCAAATCGTCGCGTTGCGGCAGCGCAGTGACTGTGCATTTCCGGTTCTCCGTTTGCTGTATTCAGGGTCGCTCGCATTGATGAGCTTTTCTATATCTTCTTGCGAAGCATTCAATGAACAAAGAGCAGAGTTAAAACACAGCCCTGCTAGATGTCCTAGATTCGACCCTTTCCTTCCCCCTACGCTGTGCCATTTTCATCCTGGAGCTTCTACACGTATTCATATTAATGCCTATGCAATTGTGTGAAGTTCCTATCACACATTTTTTCAGTCAACGTCATTTCGAATATTAATTTCTCGCTGCTTGTTCTTAGTATATGTTGTCCACTTCAACCCTTAGGAGAGGAGACTTAAACGAAGAGGGGAATTCGAGGGAATGAATGATCAGACTTAATTGAATCAAAACGCACGATTTTCCCGTTGAATAAATAAAACTTGCTTCGGCATAAAAACCTCCTTGAAATAAGAGGAAAAACCGAAGCAAGCCACACCAACTTTAGGAAGGTTTAACAAATACACCTACTTGAATAAACCTACGTTCAGAACTATTTTCAATAGACGCGTAGAGAGCACTCTTACCGCAAACTAACGGCGCCGATGTGCAGTGATCCCACAAGATTCAGGAGTAACAAAATACTCTCCTCGAAGCACGCACGTACTTCGACGATGTCGGGCGTTGCACGGTTGGCCAAGTCCCTCGTCAAGATCGTCGCACCGTGAGTCAAGGACAGTACCACTCCGTACTTCCTCGTCGATCACCTGATCACTCGCACGGCTCACAATTCCCTAATCTCGTGCACTCTGCCTAGGAGTCACACTTCTCTAATCTTGGGCTCTGCCTAGGACTCACCATTCCAAACTAAACCTGGACACTAATCGATCTGCACGGTTTTACGATCAGTTCCCGAATGACCAGCGCCAGTCAATCTCAGCGTCACTTTCATTAACACTTTTCATCTATCCTGTTTATTATGGAAACCCACCATGGAAACAGTATAGGCGCCAAAGCAATAAAGGAATAAGATATCCGCATCTGAGAAACCACGAACAGTATAAAAGAACTGTTTGTCAGGAAAATAAATCATTATCACTTGATCCAAACAGATGTCGATTGAATTGAGAATGTTATGATTTGATAAGTTTTCCTACATCTGTAGCTTGCAACAATGATTCCTCACCTGTTTTTGGTTGTATTAGTTTTTCTCCTATGGGAACGAGACAAGAGAGTAGTAATAAATCTATACCTCATCACTGATGTGGTTGGATTTTTACATTTCTAAGTGAAAACCATTTTAACCTACGTATTAAGAAATAATTAGTCACGTAATTTTGTATTGCAATTGAATATAATGAAAAGTTAAAAGTAGACAATACGTAAATAAGTAAAATAATGAATGTCCTCTATTTATTCATTTATTTACATTTTTACTTCTTCAAGACAATACGGAAATAAGTAAAATAATGAACGTTCTCTATTCATTTATTTATTTACATTTTTACTTCTTCATTCCTTTATTTTCTTATTTATTTAAT
>NW_017167055.1:53638-54594 GCF_001652005.2 Ceratina calcarata | reverse complement strand
TTTTTTATTTATTTTAATTGTTAATATTGTTTCATTATTTGAACATTGTGTATCGTTTGTCGCCAAAGGAATGATAATTTAGTCGACTATAGTCAGCATTTATATAAAAGTGACTGATATATCCAATTATTGCAAAAAACGAGTTCTTTATTTATGTTGGAACAAATTTTCACCAAGTAAAAACTCGGCGCAAAGTGGCCACCGTCGTAGATATAAGTCCAACTCCTTTTCGCCGGTTTAGCAGAACGTAAGTATTATAGTCGGATCCGGAAAGAGTCCAAGAGCTCGGAGCCAAAAAGGTCTCTGAAGTGACGAAGGCTAATTTTTTACTATTTGATTACTAAAAACATACGGTGTGTTTTTGCGCATCCATTTGAACAATTAATCACGGACGCTTCCACTCATCGGTCATTTTGTACTTCTAACCAATCACGCTTCATATTAAAACAGAGCGAATTTTAAAATCGTAAACATATCAAAAATAAAATGTAACAATTTTATTTTATAAAAATATTAATATACATGAATTCTTAAATTGTTTCAAAATTAAATTAAGTAGCTTATATAAATATTGATTAAAATTTAAAATATTTTCAATAATTTTCGTTACAATTTCAATATGATTAAGGGTAAACATTACAGAGAAACAATATTATTTACAGATCTTTTTATTGAAATATTTTAATTATGTATTAAAGGGCCTAGCTGGATAAGGGGGTCAAATGTGCCCTTGAGCCGAACGAAGCGCCGTTTGCGCCATTCGATAGCGATATTAAAAAAGAAACATTCACTCCAATTTTTAGCCCTATATCTCAACCAGGGGGGAAGTAATCGGGAAAATTCAAAAAATCCGTTTTTTGAGGTATTTCCTTACTTAACGCCTTGCGAAAAATCTGAGAAAATTCTGACATGTTCGTAATGTAGCTGGAGATGTCTGAGAATTTTTTCAGATTTTT
>NW_017167055.1:49194-53021 GCF_001652005.2 Ceratina calcarata | reverse complement strand
ATATATATATATATATCTCAGCATATTCTGATTAAATAGTGACCAGACCTCGCCAGATATGATTTTCCTCTTTCTGAAGAGGTACCTGGTGACCGAAAAATATTCTCATATAAAGACGAAAAGTATTCCCGTAACCCATATTTTTGGCTAATTTTTTGGGTAACATTGAAAGCCTGCTTTATTGCACTGCTACCGGAGTTTACCCCCCAAAGACAGTTATCAGGTTAGAGAGTCAAGGAAGGATGAATGTTAAATGTTTGTAGTTTAAGGGATACGAGTAGACACGTGACTTTCGTAACATTTTTCGTAAATTTTTTACATTTATTGCTCTACTTACATATCTTATTATTAATAACCGTAATAAAAATGTGCAACATATGGGTTTATGGAAATCGACTTTTCGATTCTATATAGAATGTCCCCAAATTAGACGATCAAACTGCATCAGTATGTTCTATGAGTAGAAAGAAATAAGAAGAAAATGTTACATATAACAATATTTTCTTCTTCGTACTCATAGAACGTATTAATGCATTTTGATCATCTAATTCGGAACACCCTGTATAAGAATATTTTCCGCCCTTTGTTCGTCTTTTGTAAAAATAGTTTGCGAAAGAGAATGTTAAATTTTTTGAACGTACCTAGACAATACTGAATCAGATGTAGTTACAGTTTCTACAGAACAGTAACTTGTTTAAAAAATTCATTTTTATTCTGGGTATGATGCATATATTCCAGTGCACTTTTTCATGATGTGATCTGAAAAAATGTGATCGTAATGTGAAACTAGAAAGTAGAATACAACGTTGAACGTTGAATAATGTTTACTGTATCAATTGTAATTGAATTAACACATGACGCACTTCTCTACAAAGGAAGAGAGTAACGTAAAAACAAGATGGATCCTATTTGTCTAGCATTTATAAAGTGGGACACAGCTGACAGTTGTGTGTGTATCGTACAATGCTAACAAAAAGATAATTAAAACTGAAAAATAAACTTTGTAAAAACAAAGTAAAAAAATCGATAAAATAATTTTTATTTATGTCGCTACCAAAATAAAAACAAGACTCACTTAATTCATAAACCATACAACTTAGAAACTATTCATATCTATCACTCAGCATCAGTTTTGAAAACTATTATAAGCAAAAATTTTGGTGACGAGGGTAATTCGCACATTCAATAATTGTAAGAATCTATTACAGTCGAATTAAGTAGTCTGATAGACAACTTTATCTCTTGTGATTGTATGCACGTATAAGAAATAGTTTGTAAAATAATTACGATAAATACCTCGTACGGTAGTTCTAAAGTGTGTACAGTTAATAAAAGCTTAAGAATTGATTTAATTTCGTTCCTTGACTTTAAAAAAATTTATCTCTTTATATAACAATATTTACCCTTTATTTTAGCTTTTAGCGCTTTAGCTTTTACCTCTAAAGTCGACTTTCGACTTTGTTAAAAAGTTCATCGTACATTTTCAACTTCGATGTATTAGAGTGTGTGAGAGTTATCTAATTTGTCGTGCAATTAACAAGGTTGTTTGGCAGTCCAACTTAACAGCTACTAAATATTTAAAACTAAAACTATACTGAAAATTGCTGTCCCTCTTTCATCTTTGCTTTTTCCAAAAGCTTAAATTTCATTTTTCGAGCTCAAAGATAGATTAAGTTCTCTTGAATTCTATTAATTTTTTATTCTCCCAGACTGTTGACCCCATCCTCTAAATCGTACGGTTTGAATCCACTATACATCGAACTTTTATTCCGGAAGATTGTCTATCGAAAAATCATTCATCCTCCTGGTCGTTTCATTTCGACGACGCGACAGTTAAGTGATCACGTTTCTCGAATTGGAAAGTAAGACAAATGTCCTTATTTCTATTCAGCTAAACATGATTTAACTAGCTAAACAGAAAACACCATGTACAAGTCAAAGTTTATAATGAAAAATTTTTTCATATGTGAAATTGAATCAGATGAATGAGACAAAATCATTTACAATCAATTTTTATTGTTTAAAAACCAATTGAACGTTAACAAGTAATCTTCTTCATCCAAAATCATTGTTCTTCCGACGTCTGATTTCTTTTTAATTATAGGAAATGCGCTTTTCTAAGGTACATAAACTTTTAGGATTGACTGTGTAGCCAATACATCCTTAAGAGCGCGGCTATAGTCTTCGATGATGCCGTGCTCACAAGTCGCGCTCGTGACGAGGACGCTTCGATGTTACTAATATGAAGCGTTCAATTAAAGTTACATACAAAAACGAATAAATTGATTATGTCCCTAAAACTATTTGGATCATGTCCAATCGTCCTATCCACGTAACGAACTCAGAATACTCTACGTGGACATTCGAAATGGACAGTGGAGAGATAAGACATGGAAGAGTAATGATTCTTGAAATGACAGTCCATCACTGGGAATACGATTTCTAAAATCAGAGCCATTGAGAAAGAAATCTACGCATTGACCCAATTCTCGAATTTCCGCAGTCTATTTTATTATTATATAATTGCTGGCTGCTGGCTGCTATATGTCAAATATGGTAAACGTTTATAGTAAATGCCCTATAAAGAACAAAATGATAAAACGTAATTTTTTCATCCTCCCTGAAATGATTACCTTCCTGCTTGGAAATTTATTCAAATCCTTTGTAACATCTGAATTCATCAGAATTTAATTAGATAATAATTACTCAAGTTCTTAAAAAGTAGATATTATTATCTTGGAGAATCGACCCTTGTCCACCCGTGGAATGATAATAATTACTCAAGTTCTTAAAAAGTAGATATTATTATCTTGGAGAATCGATCCTTGTCCACCCGTGGAAAGTTTCGCAAAAAAAGAAGCATGAATATCTCGAAGTTAACGAATTCGAATGGAAGTTGTGGAAAACCGTCGAGTGTCCGAGTTCCACAGAAAACAAAAAATTGATCCCCACAGCTCTCCACTCCAAGCTGCCTCGGTGAGGGAAAGATTCTTTATTAAAAGTGGCTTGGAGAAACAGAGAGACGCTGGGTAAAGAAAAAAGCAAGGGAAATGAGCGCATAAATTATGCTTATGAGTCACTTCGTGTGTACGCTGGCGCCATTTTAAAATTATACTTTTAAATGCAGCCCCGGGCTGCCCGAAACGTTACTACCGACAAGGCTCCGGTCCATTTTGCAGTTTTCTTCCGTAACATCAGCTCGGCCTCGTATCATACTCAACGGCGTTCCACTCCCCTGTAAATTTGTTGCGGTTTACGAGTATTATGTATGTATATTACAAAAAAGTAGCTGTCACCGTGGTCAGATATAATTTTACATTTAATGGTTAAACCATTTGCTATTACAAAGTAAAGTAATTACTTTTTTCTACAATCGTCCAGTATCGTGTTATCACATTTATTACGATAATACTTATTTAGACTGTTACGTCCTACTACGGGGTCCTTGCCTTTATTTAAAGTGCTTAAGCACACCTTGACCTAACTATCAATTTTAAGGGAATAGGTAGTGGATATAAAGGGATGACACGAGATTTCTAATAATATAAATATATTTCTTTAATGTTTAATGTTCGTTTACATACCAGCTGTTCCTTAGTTCAGCTTAATCAGCGGTTCGGGTGTCGACGGCCTTTACGCTGACACTAGTCACTTCACGTTACAAGTATTTTATTTCTATATTTAACTTCCCGAGTTCCCAGCAGTTTCTAGGCAATGCGTTCGTCCCTCGGGTAAGCCGTTTAAGAATCCTTTGATTCAGGGAAACAGCTGAACGATGCTTTGAAACCGATGAGGACTCGGACAGAGTCGCGGGCTAAGAATCGAAA
>NW_017167055.1:33507-48322 GCF_001652005.2 Ceratina calcarata | reverse complement strand
AGCCGTAAATTTCAATAATTGATTTATTCTAGTAAATTACAAATGTTGAAAATGTCTTCCTTGCTGTTGTAGGCAAATTCTTGCTCGACGAATTAGTGAAGCGTGAACCGAAACTAATGTGTGCGTTTTTTTAACTGCATCCAGTGCCTGAACGATATTACCTTCTAATTGGTCCCGATTTTGATTATTTTGGGCATAAACTATTTCTTTCACGTGAATCTACAAATAAAAATCAGGCGAATAAAGTAGACTCTGTCTAAGTACACGCGTACTTAACGAATTTTCAATCTCGATTTTCTCGAAAATGACGGCCCGTATGAAAAACCTATATTCCTTGTTTTCGACTAGATTACGACTAGAATCATCCTCTTGTAACTGTACCACGATTTTTCAAACACGCTGTATACACATGATAATTAGTGTGAGCAAAACCACGACAGGGGGTTGCTAGTACATTTATGTCCTTCTCTGTTTGAGGACGACTTTCCCAATAGCTTGTTCAATTGTGCATATTGTAAACTTTCGTAAAGCTTACAAACAGGGACGTAGGTGTAGGTACATGCCAATGCCAGTCATTTCGGCAGAGACAGCAACAAGTTTTTTTCGCGCTTCATTGTATAAAAGAAATGGTTCCCACGAGTGAGCCGAGCTGTCCTACTCCAGGGTCCGATTTCTGCTGTTTCCCGTCAGTTTTTTCCTAGTGACCATTGTTTCTCTTCCTCCTGAAAGCTTAACAGCTCTTTTATCATCGAGCTTCCTTTGCAGCGTAACGCGGTTTGTTACAAAATTTTTCCGTTCCTCAAGGTTGTACGATATAGAAGAAACGTTAGATACGAAGATACGATACGATAACGATAGATAAGAAGAAACGTGCAATCTCAGCGCGTTTACCCAGACATAGACCAGGAACAACAGAAAATGGAATCAGCCAACAATACCTCATCCTTCCGCTCTCCTCCTCCCTCTCTCACTACCGCAGATCCAGATTCCCCGTTCATATTATTGTAAACACTCTGTCGTCCAGTGTCATACACTGAGTGCGAGCGTGACGCAGTTTCCCTCATTGTAACCATCTCCAGACGCAGACGGAAAATTAAGACCGGGTATTAAATCGGACGTAATTTTTAACCGAACAATTGCTGCCGACTTTCTAAATTATGAATTACAGTTCTCTTCCTGTTTTTTATCCCTTTCACCGGTGCTTCTTCTGCTCCGTGTCTCGACGTACAAAGAAATGGTATTTGTTCGCTTTCCTCGTTGATTCCTTGAAATGAAACGATTGTTGGCACGTTTATATTGCTGACTGATCATAAATCTCATTATTAGTCAGCGAATGTTGATGCAAGTAGACAAAATTATGATACGTGGATAGAAACTTTTTTATGGTAATAGGAACTGTTTGGGCCGTTCATTATGCGATAAGCTCGGCGAAATCTTTAGGCCCGACATAAAGTGCCAACCGTTCTTCTTCATAGAAGACCTTCACATCGCCTTCACAAACTCAACCCGTCACATTTACCCATAGTTATTTTTTAGCTTAATCCTTGAACCCTCCATTTCCTCATTGCCGAAAACACGTTTTTTGACCCAAGGATTCGTGATGATTTATTACCGACCAACCGACCGCGTAAGGGTAGAAAATTCCCAAATACCGTTATTTTAAGGCGTTTCATTGTCACCTACGCTGCTCAACCACTGCCAATCCCAAAAAACTTCGTTGTTCCTACTCCTACACTTCTTCACATCGATAGCCAATCAGCACTATCCTTCCCCTTAAATATCCTTCGAGGTACACCGTAACCCTCGCCAAAAACTTCGTCTGGTCATAGAAATGTAGCGTCCGTCGTACGGATAACATTGCAAGCCGCTACACGTATCATTCGTATAGAAACATAGCGTCCGTCGTACGGACAACATTGTAAACCGCGCATCACTTGAATAAAAACATAGTTACAGTCAACCTCATTCCCTGAGTTTTAGTTTCCTTAAACGGAGTGGTCCTTCGAAATCGGTTATAGTGATTTAAATTAGTCGGCACACCACGTGCAATATTCACCAAGGCTCGAACAATCACCCGATTAACCACGAGCGTAAACAAAAGGTTTGTCCGAGGTAACAGCGAGTTCAATGGTCATATAAAATGAGCTATTATCCTCTAACGGCTAATTAGAAGAGAATTTGTGTGAAGAAGCAGCAAAGGAGTGGATGGGTGGAACGATAAAAATTCGCGAAAGCGTGACAGAGAGAGAGTATAGATCGTAGCCAACTATCGTTTTATCAATCGGCCGCGTAAAACACAGGGGATTCCGTCGGCGTCGGCCGATTTCGAGCTGGATGGAACTGTCCCCGTGAAAGCGAACGAAATAAAAAATCGATCGGAAATCAATATCGCGTGCGCTCGTCGAGATAGAAGTATCTACCGGAAATGAATAATGCAAAAAACCGAGCGAGCGAAGAAAGAATAACAAAATGTGGGAAAGAAGCGAGGCGGGACAACAAAACACACTTGAACCGCGCTGGAATGATTATTAAAAATCAAACGTCCATCTTTCACGGCTTTTAAAGCAACGCGTGACGCTTTATTGAACGTTCCGTTATAGCAACGTTTTGCTGTTCTTCATTCCGTCTTTCGATGGGATAGCTCGCTGTTTTAACCCTTAAACTGTAATTTGTGTTCGTTGGAGTTTGTATAATTTATGNAAATACATTTGTGTATGTGCATATTTAGTTAATAAAATTGGGTAGTCACATGATTTTCCTAACACTTGTCGGTACATTTTTGACGTTTTTTGGTCTGTTTTATCGATAACCAGGCACAAATAGTGCAAACCTTGGGTTTATGGGATTACACTTTTCGTCATTATATAAGATTTTTGGATCATCTGGAAACTTTTGGTGCCTCTTTAAAAACAAAAAAATTAAATCTGGCGTACTTTGGTCTTGACTTCATTCAGAACGATCTTTTATGGATATAAAATTGCTCGTAAACAAAGGCATTGCAACTACGATTTTTCCTCTATTTTGTAATGTTCATTATTAATAAATACCAGCATATTACGGTTACATCATGAATAGAGTACACCAGATTTGTCTTTCCTATTTCCAAAGAGGTTAGGTAAATTTCTCAATTCCGTTTCTACTCGCTGGCGTATTATTCTTAACGTAATAAACATATAAAATAAATACAAGAAAAAACGTTCTTAATGTTTCATAACATCATTATGCATGATTCCGTGACGTAATATACGCTGTAAGACTCAGTAGGCTTATAAAAAATTATTCAAGTAAGTTACGGTCTGCTCGATCTTTACGTGACTGCCCACTTAAATTTTTTAAGTGTTCTGACCAACAAGCAGTCAGATCCGAATACATTTGGGGCAACAAACATCGACATTCGCGCTAAGTATAGTTAGGGATACACATTTACATCACAAACTGAATTTTGACTCATAGTAATAAATATGACGTTTAGCAAGACAAAAAAATGTTCTCTAGTCACAAAATTATGTTAAAAAAAATATATTGTCCATAATTTTCTAATGTTTTTAGTCAATAAATAAACAGATCGAATATACATCAATATGAAAACAATTCAGTTGACCATTTGATGCACCGAAGTAACTAACTTTATTCTTTTATAATCATACGAAATCGAGCTGATCGTTTGTTCCCCTGACTTTTTCAATAATCGAGCCTATTATTAATGTTGATAACTATGATGACACAATTGCAGAATAGTAAACACTTTTAAAACAATAAAATAATCGACTTCGAAGAAGCGTTAAAACTGATAAATTTTTTTTTAGTTTGCGTCAAAATATTGATTAAATTAAATTAATTTTTTAGAAATGTAATTTATTCAATAAAGATAAAGGGACTTCGTCTTACAAGTTTTATTCAATTCCTAAAACTTATAATTATTCGATGTCGTACTTTTAATATCCAAAAATAGAAAAACATGTTTTCTGTTTAAACCAATATTATGCAATGTTGTGCAATATTATGTTATGCTTTAGTAATATTATTGTGGTATTAAAGTATCAACTTTTTAAAATAATTTTGAAACATTTATCAATTTATACAACTTAAAAACTACTCGTACTTACAGATATTGATCATAATTACTATTTTATAAAATATTTATTATGTGATGATTTAATTGTGCCATCTGAATTTACTTTATTGTGTGGAAAACATGTTCAACCAAAGTTGCTTGGAATCAAGGCAACCATACGGGTTAATAATTTTTGATGCCCTACATAGTGTTTTTTCAACTGTTTATTTGATATGACAAAACTTTATACTTTATAAAGACAACTTAACGACAAATCAGTTCCTTCTCATAACTTTAAAAAAGAACCGTTACAACACGTATTTTGGTATAAGTAGAAAAATAATCGTTGCCAACATGAGATTAAATATTAATAATTCGATTTTGTATAGTCATTGGATATCTGACGGGATTTTAAATCCATTTTTTTTTTAAACAAAATTTTAAGTGAAAGAATGTTATTCTTCTTTTTGACATATTTTCGTATGTAGAATTTAACTGGTTGTACTACGATTTCTGGGACATACTGTAGATTGCGTTTGTACAAGAGCGTACGTTATCTATAATTCAACAACGAGAAAATCGGTTCGGAACGAGAAACGGAAGAACATAAAATGCAAAATGGAAAACCAACGCGCGATCATCCCACACGAATATAGCTCACCCATTTGTACGGGCCATCGAAATTGAAGGAAAAAATGCATTTCGTTGCAGAATTGAAAAAAAAAAAAATATTAAAACCGCAGGACGAGCGCCGCAAAACGGGCTTACTCGTTCGGCAATAATCGGCTCTGGGTCAGCAGAGTTAGTCTTCAATCGAATTCGACCGATCGATCGATCGACTGCTTTCCCAAATTTAAATTTGTGCATGAACATTTGGACTGAGTTAAATTTCAAATTAGTGCTCGTTCCTTTTTCTCATTTTACGAGAATAACGAGTATTTCTACTAAAATTCGGTTTTTCCAAATTTTAAAACTTTTTAGCACAGTTTTAGTTTTAGCTGATAATTGTTGGTGAATAGATGAAAAATTTCAATGATTTCTTTTAGTATACTTTAGAAATTGCTTTTATATTTTCTTTATTAACCGACTACGAAGAAGGAAGAGAAGGAATTTTACTCGATTCGTCTCGATACTTCGTTTTATTTAATCATTCACGAAACCGACACATCGAAAAAGAATGAATCCTCATCGAGAATGATAGATAATTTGCTTATCCGTACAGTTTCACATTGTAGGTACAGTACTGATCACAAGTCTATGTCAGACGACGAATGTTAATTTTCAATTATGCGCTTATGTATAAGTAGTCTTTCTCAACTACTACTTTGTTTTGGAACTGTATATGTGCATGTTAAGTGTTCTTAAGGATGTATCGACTATACAGTCAATCCCAAAAGTTTATGTATCTTAGAAAAACGCATTTCCTATAATTAAAAAGTAATTAGACGTCGGAAGAACAATAATTNTATTGCTGATTACCATAAGAGTATATGCAAATTTTAAGTCACTATAATTTTTCAAAAGACCCATGAACTGATTTAAAATTTTACAGGTAGCTTTTTAATAGTAATAGAAATCTATAATAACAAATTCAACATACTAGCATCGTTTAAGTTTAAGTATACATATAGCCTATACATCCTTGATCTCAATCCTTCGGCTACCAAATGTGAACAAACAGTATTATTAATATTTCTATATTTTTTATTTGTATAAACAGAAATTGTAAAATGGAGGTTTCTTTATTATACGTATATAATTGATGAGAATTTCTATTAAAACATAGAATATATATTAATGTTAATCTTTTCAGACCGATTATCCGAAAGAGTTTGTTTTCCAATCAGTACAGATAATCGACGTTCCACTGTACTTTCAAGTTCACTCGAACATATAAATTCTATTCTAAATTCACTGACCAAACACTCGAACAGCAACAAACCGAGCGGACCTATTTCAGGAGATTTTTCTCCAAATCCAGCCACCTTCCTCTCCCAAGAGACACGCCGCACTGCATCGAACTTCCCTGCGGTCTTCCAATAATTTCGAAGATAAGTGGCCGACGTTGACCGCGGTTAACTTCTGCCCCACAGGTTCAAACTTTTCGCTGAGTCCCTTCCGTCCGAGAGTTTCTTCATTTTTTATTAATAGCCCGACGCCTGCCTGCCGGCACAAGTTTACTCAATTCCTTATACTGGCCGGATTGAGTTTCACGGCTCGCCAAAAACTTCTTTATTCTCTAACACGGATGATCGACATATCCACCCTCGTTTCTTTTCGTTATATGCGTCTGAAACATCCGCCGATTTTCATCTACTTATTCCGCTCCTTCACTCTTCTTTCGAACACTTTACTTCATTTGCATTGTACACTTCAGACTGTAAATATCATAATAAAAGTTAATACGATATTTCATATAATAGTTGTTGGAGAACATTTGATACAATGTTTCATACAATGATTAACATAATAATTTATGTAATAAAAACAAATGTAGAAAAGTACTATACTATTACATACAGTCTGTTACCGACGTGAACTTGAGTGTATGGACGGGAATTGCGACTTCTAAAGGCGAGCGTCTCAACATAGCCGGTTTAGACACCGCTGCGTAGGCTCCGTGCACGACGGTTCGAATTTGGGATCGTCGGGGCCGTGTTCCTCGTCTCCAACCGATGACGGTTGATGAAACGACGAGTTCGGGACAGAGGAAGACCGAGGAGCTTCCTCTGCGACCCAGTTGCCCTGTGGAGGCGTGTCGTCTGGAAGGAGAGCACTTCAGAGAGAGTAGACTCTATTGCAATTCCGGGGACCGTCAATGCACGTAGTTTTTGGCCGTTATGCAATAAATTATTTGGCAGACCTCCCGAACGCAAACGCCCGTGGAAAATTGAAGTAGGGTTCATGGCTTATGTCAATCGTTGGGTCGAGCAGGAAACGAACTAATAGACAACGCCTGTAGTTTGAGCCTGCAGTCTTGGGCCGGTTAGCCTTTTTTATGACTGCGTATGGATTGTCGCCGGACCCTGTGGGTCCTTAGCGAATTTGTTGTGTGCGCCAGGCACTTGACATCTGGCAGGAAATTGCGTCGGCAGGGGCTCGCTTGCGTTTCCGGGAGGGACTGGCTCACGTAGCTCACGTATCCCAAGTATCGGTCGTATTGTGCGTGTCTAGTCTTAAGTCGGTATCCGTTTTTGCTCGTAAATATATTTGGTCGACGACGCGCGGATAGATTTATTTATTATTGTAACGGCCGTTCCTGGCGTGGGTTTTCTCAAGAAGAGTTTTCCCCACGTCACAAGCGAAGCTTGGGCAAATGCGGGAACGCGCTGAGCTTGTCAACGGGCTCGGCTGGGTAGCGAGCGTTTGAAATGCGGGATAAGAGAACTGTTTTAGGAAAAACCTGGACTCGATAACTGTCGACTTATCGAAGTCGATTTATGGCCTCTTCTTGGGAAGAAAATAGCATCGACTCGGGTTCGAGGACTGAGTCTGAACACATGGCTGCTGACAGCGTGGGGCCCGCGGTGGCCGAGGCCCAGGGGGTCCAATTCGGGCCGCGGACTGCGCGATGTTTAGGGCCTAAGTGTTTAGGGATGCTATAAGGAAGGGGATTGGTGCAGACTCCGCCTAGGCGTGCGAGTTCGAGTAAAGGGCGGTTATCGACCGAGGGATTGGACATTTCCTCGGGGTTGAGTATAGAAAGGGAAAACGCGGTTCCCGGCGATCGACAGCGCCGATCAATAGTGAGGGAGGAGGCGGGTCTTAGGACCCAAATAAATAGCGGATGCGTTTGGGGAACGCATGATAGTTCAGTCTAATAGTTCTCTGGTGAAGTTTCTTGATTCAGATCACGTTAGTTGTGCGAGACAGTTCTCTTGAGTCAGTTCGACCAAACAGTCTCAACGCGTCGCTACCAGCCGTCGAAAGAGAAATTAATAAACCAATTTTGAACACTCACGGTGTATCGTTACTTTCCCTTGACCACCCACTCGCTAACACTCGTGAGAGTGTTAACACAGTCATTATTTTTATCGACTCATTAAGTGCACTTTTATCACTGAAAAATCCCAACTTACAAATAAAAATTAACCCCTATATACTTAAATTGAAAAACAAAATTTACGAATTTGCATCCGAGTCATCATCCAAAAACGAAATCAAGCTCTATTGGAGCATAAAGGGATACGTGGAAATGAGCGTGCTGACACTCTGACAAAGGAAGCTGCCCCAAAATGCACAGATACCAATTTGATTAAAATTCCATATACAGACTTAAAAGAATCAACCAAATCAGAGGCAATCAAAAGCACAAGGAACGTAATAAGAAATGAAGGATTAAAGAAAGTTTAACAATTTCTTTAATCACTCTTCTAAACCGTGGTTCGCTAATATAAAATTACCGCGAGAAATAATCGTTATCATAAATAAATATAGATCAGACCACTACAGTCTGCCTGCCTCTCTTTTCCGAATAGGTTTAACAGATAACCCTCTTTGTCAATGCGGCTCCGAACATCAAAATGTCGGCCACATACTGTGGCAATGCCCTTTTTGGTCAATCCCCACAGAGCGGACGATGTGATGCGATGCACTGCGTTTCCGAATTTTTCGGGCCTTCGGTCGGGTCGACCAATGCCATATGTTGCATTTGAAGGTCCTAACTATGGTTCTTACGGGGTACTCGGCATGAAATATTTCCGCAATTTGATCGCCCTCACCATCATTTTCATTACATTTGTAATTAATATACAATTTTTATTTTAAGTAATAAGTATAATTAAGAAATTCATTTCATTCATAGCTATTTTTTAACAATTTACATTTAAAATCCACTTTCTTCTTATTGTATGCTATAGTACAACTCTTCACGAACAAAATACACTCGTGTACATAGTGCGGAACGTGTACATAAACATTTTTATACTTTATATTAAACATATGATTTCTCCTAAGTGCAACTACTCATCCTGTTTGTTGTCTTAATAATATACATTAATAAACAATATAGAGATAAGAAATGGTCGTCAAGTAATGTAAAGTAATGTACTAATAAGCATCTGACAAAGTTAATATTATACAGAATTCAATCCATCTTAAAAAAGATTTGCAAACTTGAATACTCGCGTATATTTCGGAAGATAATTATCCAAAAAAAATATTTCAATATACCACACAATTTAGGTTTTCATTTTTGGCTGAAACGTTATTTCTTTGACAATTTGACAAATGTGCAACGTTTATAAGAAATCTACGCAAGCACAACATTTTTCATCTAATGACATACACTTCACTCTTATCAAATCCTACTGCGGAAATTTGTAAAATATTATACTATTATGTTAAAAATTGTGAAATCATAATTTAAATAAGATACTGAAATCAAGCAAATGGAATTCATTCGCATGTGTCTAACTGAAACTTTGTCAAATAGTTTTGTTAAGCTGTTATACTGTTCTGCAATAGTACTTTGTGCACCAAGGGCCAAAAATGGGTCTTTCCGGGCGAGGTTGATGTTTGAGCACGAGTGGCAGTCGAGGGCGCCACAGGCGCCCGAGATGAACACGAGCTGCTCAGAACATCATCCGAGCCTGGAAAGGTCCATTCGGCCCGTGTCGCACACAATATTTTTCATAAAAAGGGCATAAAGAAGACCGTCTTTTGTCGCCTACAAAGCGGATTGAAAATAGAGTTTTCCCGCCCTAGGGCGGTAAAATCGAGCTTACGCCGGGCGGTAAAATCCATTTTATCGCCCTAGGGCAGGAAAACTCTATTTTCGGTCCACTTTATAGGCGCCGAAAATGGTCGTTTTCGGCCTCGTGTTATGAAAAATATCTTTCTGTACAAGAAGTTAAAATTGCCTAAATAAATAAAAAAAGAAATGAAATTCTCGATGTATTTATAAATATTGACTATTTACTGGGTTTTTTAGAACATAAATCGTAATTTCGATTAGCTTCCATGTTATCGATTACAATTAAAAATTAGTTCATGTTTTAAATATTATATTCCATATTTTCCTCTAAACATTGCATAAGTTTTTCACATATTGCATATACTCTGCATTTTCTTTGCGTATTAAAATTTCTCAGCAAAACCATAAACGTCCACATTCTAGTAATTACTAAGACAAGATGTTAATAAGGTACCATTGAACAGCTTAAATTGTGTTACCTACATCCGGCTACAAACACCTCCTGTTCTTACTAGCTAGCTACGAGTGGGATGATTCAAATGGTAATAAGGAGACAAAGTTCTAAAGGCTTTGCGGAAATGCCGAGTCTCGGCTTGACAAATTGTTCCATTTAATATCCTGTAAAACATGTTACGCTGTATATTAGACGCGAGATTCCGTAAGAGGAGGGTACGATACATGTTATTAGAAAAGTACTTGGAGCTACAAATCTCCTATAATAGAAAACGTAATTGTCGTTCATGGATCTAATACATGTTCCAACATAATCCATCAAATATCTTTAATTTTCTTGCAACACTTTTTGTACAGTATCGATTTTTAACTTACGATTTTTAAGATTTTATATTTAATTTATACTGTTTTAATGTTTTTTAAAGAGAAAAATGAAGTTCAATTACTCAAAAATTTACTTTGCACACACAGAAACGTTCATTTTTATTCAACCGTTTTATATCGACTCTAAAGTACATCCAACCTAATACCGTTTTATTTCAAACATTGCCAACATGACAATATTATGACATTTTATACATATATGTTTCATGTTTTCGAATGCTACTATAAAATATGATAATATATACAGTCTAGATGCTTCCATAAATATTTTGGAATATGAATATTATGAACAAGGAACTTGGTAGCTCTGATTTTTCAGATTAGAAAAAATATTGTAACAATAATGTGAAATAACTCTTGAATCATGATGTGTCTAAGAAAATCCTCTTTTTTACCACGTATTCGACGTTAACGAAAGATATTTTGAAATACCTTTCATCCATCGGCCCATGAAGCAGTTCCCTCAATTTCTGTCTATCTTTCAGTTCCTACAGAAGGGGGGAACGGATGGCGTTGTTATTGGTTTTTCGTCCAGCAGCGAATGGAGTCGTACGTGCTTCGACAAACGTTTTCACTCGCCACTTTATGGCCGAACTCTGTACCCTTTGTCCGTCGTTTGTACTGATTCCCATCGCGGCTGTCGCGCGTTTACTCCTTCCATCGTCTTCCTCTTGTTGTAACCCTTTTTCGTTATTCTCTTCATTGTAGCGCCAAAAATCTTTTCGATTTACGAAAAGATCTCTTTCGATTAACGTTCATAGTTGGTGTATTTATATTCCATGTATATTCCAGTAGTATTAGGGGATTTAAAACATATCGAAAGAACAAATAACGAATTCAATAAATTTATTACATAGGGTATCCCAGGAATAGTGTTAGGCCCGGAAATTGGGAGGAGCTGAAGTAATTTTAAACAAATATTTTCCTTTTTCAAGATGTTGTCCGAAGCGTGGTTGTTGAGTTATTAACAAGAACACCCCGACCAACCAGAGCGCTCGTATAGCGGGCGCCCAGGAACGCGACAACTGCCTTGGATACTACCGTGCCCGTATGCCACGTTCATGACAAGAACGTATGTAGGATTAAAACAAAAGTTCCATGCAAGAGCAACTAAGAAATTGTTTAAATATTACAGAAAACACAAAAATGCAATCATTCATTAGTTACGTTCGCTGAATAAATGTAACATACTCAATGAAATAACTAACAATTTTATAAAATACGTAAAAATGGGAAAATAATACGTGTCGAACTTACTCCTTCATCGAAGTGCACCTGCTCGTAGAAGAACATCAGTGGGTCAATGGGTCGCAGTGATGGGGCACGAAATCCCTCACGACGGTAGTGGGGATAATCTACCAATTGTGAAAGTGAGAAAAGGCCATGTTTTCTTATGGGAGAGAGAGAGAGGGCCATGCTCGTTTATGGGAGAGAGAGAGAGAGAGAGCATGGCCCCCTCTCGCTCCCACAATTGGTAAGTTATCCCCACTACCGTCGTGAGGATTTCGTGCCTTATTGCTGATAGGACGACCTTCGGCACTCGAAGCTAGAAACACATGACCCGCCGATGTATATGTATGGAGCAGGCCAATGCACCTGACGTTTTCCTTCTTGCGCGATTACTGTTACCCTGTCACTGTCACCGTCTCATTAACAAAATTTCACGAAACAAGAATTATAATTTTACTTTTACAGTAAATTGCACTGTCACTTTTTACTTTGCACTCTACAATCGGGTACCATATTATTTTAATCGTTGGCTCTTAAAAAGGCTGATTGTTATTAAACGACAAAGGTCGTTGCACGTTCGACTCTCACGCCATGGTTCTGCTCAGTAGCGTAAGACAGTACCGAATGACTAGTTAGGGGCAAGTCGTTGTTAAGGACGATTGCACGCGTCGAGGTCAACACGTAAGGAATATGTAGTGTAGTTTTTATTGGAAACATTATATTCTGAGGGTATGGCTACAGAATAGCAATCGTCGGCCACGGATATCTCTATTTACAATACATCCGCCCTTTGATAGACACAATGGGGATATATTGTCACAAAATCATTTAAGAAAATAATTTAAATTAATGTTTAATCTTACTGATAATATCCGTAAGACTGTTCTTTTCTCTGAAATCCCAGAGGTAGGCAATTTGTATTAGTCTTATGGAAATGATATTTCCTATAGCTGTTACTTGTAAAAATATCTAACAAACATACTCAGCCTCCTCTACGTACCTACGCACTGTTTGATTAAGTCTCATGCAATTACGAATTCTAGATGAATTTATGAGAGTTGAGGGTTTTAGAATATTTAAATTGTAATAAGAAACTATGGGTAAAAATAACTGGACTCGTGTATGTTCCTCATGAAAGTATGTGTAGTCCAAGAAAAATAGGTCTCAAATCGACATTTTTAGCCGAGTGGATGAAATTTGGATATGTGGTTTGTCTGACCCCCAGAAACAAATGTACAAAGTAAAAAAGTTTTCGCCCCAGGGGTCTTGTAGAAAACCACCCTTCGGGAATGTTTTTTGCTTATAAGTCGAAACCGTAGATATCGAAAAAAGTTTCAAATAAAAGTTGTAGAGCGCGAAATTTTACACAAGAATGCCCCCTTGAAGTTACCCCTTCAATGGAATTTAACCCTTTTAGAGGGGTTCAAAGCTTACAAGTGATAATTTCGGGTCTATGCCAGGCAGCCAGTTTCAAATTCGGAAACAAGTGGGGCGCATCGTGTGATGCGGCGCGTGCATGTGTGCATGCTGATGCATCAGTCGAGCGAATTTTAAATTCGGCCGTCTTCGGACATCTTCGGAAAGAAGGTCGGAAACTTCGGTGCTGATTGCGTGAGTCGAGCGAATCTAAAATTCACGGTCTCCTCGAGACCAGCGTTGAGATATTTTTACCCACGGCCAGAAAGTGGGGACGACGCGACCATGGTGGGGACCATAGCGCTGCGGAGAGCTTCGCGAACGCGCATGAGCACGCATGAGGGGAATAGTAGTGGGGATCGAAATACGGGCGAAAAACAGGGGAAGCGAGCGTCGTGGGTAAAAATATCTCAACGCTGCTCGAGACTCGGAGTTTTCGAGGCTCGGCTCGGAGCCTTCGAAGCTCCGTGTGTTCGAAACCCGGGCGCTTCACTTCTTTTTTTTGTTTATTCAACAATTTACATAGTCGACGTATAAAATTTTGTATAATTTCAAGAAACGAACCAGAAGTATGTACAGATTCTTTATAAATATTATTTTTTATTGTTTTTTTCAATACACTAGCGTTTTTTGCTAACACGTACAATTATAGTTCTTTTTATTGCATCGTACAACGGATCAAAAATATATTCAGACATATACAGTAGTATGGGAAAGGAGGGTTTAGGAGACCTTTCCACGGCAGGATGCAAATCAGAGTTTTGGTCGTGTAAGAGTATGCTATAAACTTTATTAAGGGCTCAGCAAATATTGCAGACTTTATTTTCTCAAATGCAACTCGTACGCTGTTGTTCGATCGATCGTTCGCAAGGAACTATTCCTGCTTTGACTCGTCGCTTCCCCAACGTCCTTTTTAAGGGGTGGAAATACGCTGTGGCCTTATCGGCCTGACCCAAACAATGTGGCCCGGGACTTGGCCATCTGTTTTCTATCAGACAGGCCTCTTCCTACGCCGTTAGACTTTCGAGTTTGCTTACACTCGATTTTAGTTTAGGAAAAACTTTATTCGATGTTTCACGCTAGGCTCGCAACTCACGACTGTCCTGACCCCGACTCGCACGCGTCTCTCAGCCACACAACCCTCCACACACTTCTCACACATTCTTCACACATTTGTCAATCGTCCTATCACACCACCACCGTTGCTGTCAACCGGACACGTGGAGTGTCAACGGCTCGCGGCGGCCCTTGATCATCGACACCATCCGCGGAACTCGAAACATTGTCTAAACAATATCGACTCCGCTCGGATGGTTGCCGATAATCCGCTTCCGCTAACCTCCGCGGGTCCTCCACGCGCCGCCTGACGACACGTGGCCATACACATCCTTACAGTCATGCATCCTTACATTCCCACATAGCAACTTGAAAAAATCTTGATTTTTGAAAATTTAAGTTTTATGTACAAATTATGTTTACTGGTGTCTGATCCTGTGGACATGAAAAATATACTCATTACTTTAAGACATTCACATTCCTCCTAAATGATTTCTGCTATTGTACAGGGTGGGGCAATAACTATT
>NW_017167055.1:26181-32662 GCF_001652005.2 Ceratina calcarata | reverse complement strand
ACCTCCACCTGCTGAAAAACTATTATCACCACTGGACGGTCCCCTTCGTACTGTGCAATTTTGTTCCAAGAAATATTTTTGTAAAACTTATAGTTTAGAAAGTATTTGAGGTGGTAATAGTTATTGCCCCACCCTGTATATCTAATAAAAGAATTTTAACCATATACAACAATAGACAAGATAGTAACATTTCTTCAGTCCTTAATTCCTTCTCTTACATTACTTATGAATATTTTTACTTATTTTATTCCTGTGTTTTTGTTATTCATTTTTTAGTTAGACAAATGTAATTATATTATCTTATATACAGAATCTGATTTTCCTGCTCACGAATTTTCAGCCCCAGGAAGAATCGCTTGTCGAGTTTTTCGAGCGATTTATAGCGGGAGATAAACAACCGCGAATTCTTTCTGGAAAAACGGTATTTTGCGAGGATGGAGATCTATCCCTAAGCATAACATAATTTGCTTCAGTCCTTAACGATTTTGGTTCTCTTCATATTTTTAATTCTGACTTCGGTTTTATTAAATTATTGCATTACATATATACTCAGTAAGTATAAATGTACATTTTTAAAGAATCTACTCTTTCTAAGATGGAATGATAAATTTTTCTTATTTGTAAAATGTTATTCCTTATTCTTCCCCTATCGTTTTACTGTCTACTGCTTTATTGATATGATTTTCTATTTTTATTAGCACAATTTTATTTTCTTTCTCATTTTTCTTATCATTTTTTCTCTCATTAGAAAATAAAAGCCATAGCAATTGATATGTAGTGCAGTGCGAAACGCTTTCTCAAAGGAGACGTTTGTGGAATACCTGCTTATCTTCAATGGGAATTTCTTTGGTAAGGGTCTCCGAGGGAGAAAGCGAGTTCGCGATCAATCGACTACTGGGAAGATTGGAAGCCCCCTGGGAGGTAAGCGCGAGCGCGAACGTGCATGACGTGCGATTCACTCCGATTCTTGCTACTTTTACGTACGTACATTGTAAACTCGTTCGCGTGTAAAATTGCACGCGCAGAGAGAAAGGATAAGGAAGTCTTTTCAGTGGTTGACAATGGTTATGCTTGGTTTAGGCTACGTTAGACAATAAACGACGAAGGTACACTCTAGAAAATTCTTGAACACTGTTGACTGCCTCTCGGATAGCCTCGGGCACGTCTTTGCGATGAACAAGGCGAGTTTGTATCTTGAATTCGAGCCTGCTCTCAAAGCCATCCGGTGTATACGCATCAACGTCATACCGTATTAGGATATGGGGGTTTTAATATTAAAATGAATGCAACAATTCTGTTAAAACTCTTTCAAAGATTTGAAATAAAAACTTTCACTCCTCTTTATACCTCGACGCTCTGGACGAGACTGACTCTAAAACGTTACAGATGAAACCATTGCTTAGGCTTTTTGAACAAAGAAAGAAACGGTCCTGGTCTGCAAAGTATATTTGCTTCGCATCAATGATTTTCATTATCATATTGTCATTCGCATTATAATATACATTTGGCTCGACGTTATTATAAAAATTATGAAGTAACAATTTAACAAGAGACCGACCGACAACAGTCGGAAAAATCGGTGGCTAGGCTTTCTCTGCATTTCGGCCGAAAAGTGCCGCTGATCGGCCGCTGACCGGCGGCTTGAACCTAAACAGCAGGTGGTCTGTCTGCAGATTTCGACCGGGGGCCCAAGGCATCCTCGCTTTTATACGCTTTTCTCTATCCTCTAGCCTACTAACTTCGGTCCTGGTTTCGACCGACAGTGACCGGCTCCGGACCGGCGTTTGCCGGATAGTAGGAATACTCCTTAACTTCGATCTGGCCAAGTTTCTACGAAAGAGGTGCTTGTAAAAAACAATGATAGAAAACAGGAAAGACTGCATAACAAAATATTACCGTGAAATGTAAATGATAATGTGAATGAAATAATATCTAATTTCAAATCAGGTACGAACTTCTGCTCTGACACAATGTCAGTTGAACGCTGGACTGTACCTATACTTTTCTTGGCAAATGTTTGTTTTCAAGATATTTATTTGTCCAATTACACTGAGATTTATAAAAAATACGTAACGCTTCATACCTCTCGTTCTCAATTGTCCATTCGTAACATAATTTAACATAAAAACGTTATCCATTGTGCTTTTGTCTTTGAACCCTTCCAACGTCTTCTTTCGATTTGTTCTTTTAGTCTATTTCCTAGCCTTTCTACTCTGTCACTATCTCTCTTTTTGACGGTTGGTGTTATAACTCCATCTCTATATCGTTCTACGAAGCCTCCCCCGTGTCCTTCATTGAATATTTCCGCTAAAGTTCTCGTTTTCATTCTCTCTCCGTATATTCACAATTCATTTCCCAATCCATCCTCTCCTGCCAAAACTAAAACCGAAAGCAGAGATGCTCCATCACGTACCGTTTCCAAAAAATAGTAGTTTCTGTAAAATTGAATGATTTTAGGGACAATGAGGTATTACATAAAAACTAAAAGCGCGAGAAAGATCATCTTTGAAGCAACAGATAGAGAAGACTTTTCACGATATATCAATCTAAAGTACTGCTTGTTTTCGTACTTTTTAATAGTTGTAAATAATTGTTAAAATTTTAAAAATTGCTGATGCGAGTACTTTACATATGCATATTATTTTTTGTGTATTTACGTGAAAATTATGTAATTTTATCCACAGAAATGGATTCTACAGCCATTTATGATAAAGAAACCGTATACAAGAACATGTAATGTCTCGTTTTTTCCAAAAATTCATGCATTTTCACAAAAACCGCTATTTTTCTGAAACAATACGCGATACAACAATTCTACTTCCGGGTTTGTTGTTGGCATGAGAAACTCCAAAAGAATCATATAATGGATATCACAACTAGTGACAAAAGATGTTTTAGTTGGATTGTGTAGTAATAACAAACATTTGATTTATGCTGAATGCACCATCTGCATTTTTTATTCAGAAAACACATAAAAAATGGAAAAGTAAAGCCAGATAATAATAAAATGTTTCGATAGTGATGAGAACAAGCCGTATCTGACTCGTTCGAATCCATCCGTAATATTGTCGAAGCTGTTACCAAGGTTTGTGTCGGTTCCCGATAAGACCATTCACCTATCTGCGGAAAAATCTTCAGGCAGTAGCGCAAGAAAAACTTGGGCAAACTATCGTTTTCGGAAAAACAGCGCGTTCGTGTGGCGGCTAGCAGACAGACGCAGAAAATCACCGCATAAAAGCCTGAGGTCTGGCCTCCATATCACGGACGAACGGCCTGATAAGGCGAGCTTCCGTTCCACGCTTTCAAATAATTCCTCTCAACCTCCTTCTATCGCAAAAGTTGTCTGCAAGTATTTGCAATGGCTGGTGTGTGCGAGATGAGACGTCTTATTCTTCCCTCCCACAGCTGATTGCTAGACTTGATTCTGGACTGTTGAAAACAGTCCTCTTAAGTTAATCGAGGGAAATTGAGACTTGTAAGAGATAAGATTTTTAATATTGTTTTGAACGTCGTATAGGGACATAATGCCAGCTTGTGGACAATATATATGTATAAGCTCTGTAATGAGAACAATGACAAAGTATTCAAACTTCAAAAGTAATTAATAGATAGAGGATCTTTTTGCACCTGAATCAGGCAATTCGACTTGCGTCGTCGTATGACTGACAGCTGATCGCCGTCAATCGATACACGTCGATACGTCGAAGCAGGCCCGTTGCCATAAGAATATTATGTACTCACCCTGTATGCTTTGAGGCAGAAAATATGTAAAAATTGTAGCCAGCCGTACAACCTGATCATTCGGTAAATCCACAAGAGCATGTCGAAATTCGCTTTATGGGATTTTCGAGTTAAGAGGGCATACACCCTTCACTAGTAGGTTTACACCCTGTATACGCGTATTATGTATGTACAATTAAATGCAAAGTATAATCTCTTTTAGATATAAAATTGCGTATAATCGAAGCCATTGTAACTACGATTTTTCATCTATTTTGTAATTAACAGCTCATATTAACATTATATCAGCATACTTTGATTAAATCAAGACTAGACTTAACATTCTTCTTTTCAAAGAATTTTCTCATATGATATCTTTAAAAACAACAAAGATATTTGAGGTGCCAACATTAGGTGATTCACCCTGTACAAATAAGTAACATATTTATACACAGTATTCTATACTAGGGAACATATAGTTCATATAATACAGTGTCCTAAAAAAGTGTATACATACATATTTTAAATAATCATAAAGTCGGTATTTATTGAGATAAATTTGATTTTCAAAATATAATAGCATCTATAGACATTATTTAATAAGTGTGTATACTTTTTTTTGGGACACCCTATAGAATGTTCAGATAACAGGTGTAGTAATTAGTATAGAAATATTTCAAGATTTCATTGAAAGGTATAGTAGTTTTATGGAAATTTAAGGCAGTAGTATAGCGGAAGCTCTACTGCAATTTATTTCATCGGAATTAAATCGAAATAGAGTTAATTATAAAATGGAATTAAGTTTGAAAAAGTATCCATTTCTTCATTCTAATCATGAGGAAAAGAAGTAAATTACCACATCCATCCGGCTCTTTCGAGAAAAGATTGGTGCGAGTGTAGAAGGAGTAAGAAACTGCTGAAGACACGTCGATCTCGTTATCCTCTCACCTGAGCGTTTTAATCCATGCTTTTTGTTTCAATGTGGGATTCGCATTCGATCTCGTTAACTTAATCCGGTTCATCGATGAAGAAAGGGCGAACACGCCCTACGAATACTGATCTTCCTGTTCGATCAATTAAGCTCTAAGCTCCTGAGATAACCGACCTGCTATCACCACCTCCGAGCCGCTCGATATTCGATTTCGATATCCCGTGACCTTCTTCCAGGTGTCTGGCTGCAGGATTTACGGCCACTTTAACTGCGCCCAGTTATCTGTAGTATTGCAGTGTCAACAGGAAAATTAAAATAAAAGATTAAATATCTGAATACTTACACGAGTGATGAGAAATATTAATGAAAACTGCTAACACTATGAAATTCGCTGAATAATTTTTGCAAGAATAATCTGAAGCTGAGGATTTATTAGAATTGACTGTTTCAACAAAAATAGATTTTTGCTAGTATAACGAAAATTACAGACATAATAGGTTGAGGAAGAAGTTTCTTTGTATTTTATATACATAAACAATATTTCCTTGTGTTTGACGACTGTTTAGTGTTTATTATACGGTGATCTTCATAGCCTTGAATAGCCTCGGATAAAAATTGATATACATATGTATGTTTATGACAAAAAAAGAAATTGTGGCCAAAATTCTTGCTTGCTAATTAGAATGATTTACATGAATTAGTAAACAGCAGTAGTTTATATTGATGTGCACACGTAGAAAATACGTTGTTATAAATACCAGAGAATTTCAGTTACCACGTGAATAGTTTCAAGTGCATAAACAGAGTTAGTTGATGTTTTGCAATAGATTAGAGGAGACATATTTGTAACAATTCTACATTTAATAATTTTATATAATTTTATATCTATGTTATTTTATTCATGTTATAATAATACACTTTGCTAGGAAAAGCTAACTTGAGTTGTTTCAAGCTATTCAAGTAAACAGCATTGTATGTACAGATTTCTTAATTGATTACTTATCGGGCTACAATCCTTGTGCCATCTTACATACTTGTATTCTTTACATTATTAGACTATCTTAATCTACCTTACTATAGTCCCCTACAATCGCGCCTTATACATACACAGCTTTACTTTTTCTTTAAATCTTAACTCCTCTCCCGATCTCTCCAATTCGCCGTTTTGTTTATTCTGCCTTTCTCTTTATGTTATACAGGGTGTCCCAGAACTAGTGTTAGGCCTTGAAATGGGGAGGAGCCATGGTGATTTTAAACAACTTTTTCCTTCGCAAAAAAGTTGTCCGAGGCGTGGTAGCCGAGTTATTAACAAAAGCTCTCGACGAATCAGAGCGCGAGTATTTATGAAAAATGCGAAAAAAATCAGAGTTGAACTTACTTCTTTGTTGGTCAGTGCCATAGACTATGATCATAATATAGAGGCATAACCGCGAGAGCGATATTTCATTCGACTAAAAACTATCGACTAATTAGTCGATAGTACGTTGCGATTATTCCCTAGGTAGTCGATACTTTAAATTAGTCGATAGTGCCCATCACTAGTAGTGGCGAGGATTGGAGACCAGTAATCGCTGCGTACTTTTGTGTGGTAGGTCCGCGTCTTGTCACCGACCATATTTTTTTTATAACATGTATCTGCTGGATCGCGAACGGTTCAAGCAGCCCGCCACGGAACGCTTCAGGGACTACGGCGCCACTGTTCTTAGCGTGACTAGTCGTGCATGGGAATCCATTACATGTGCATTCGTATCGGAAACCTTTGTACTGTAACTTCTACTATAGGTTATAATAAATACCCACTTCTAAGTTACTCCGAAGTTAATTTATTTC
>NW_017167055.1:19258-25638 GCF_001652005.2 Ceratina calcarata | reverse complement strand
TGACAATTTTTGTTTTGTGAAAATTTACCAGTGGGAAAGTGACAATGATCGTAATGATAAAGAAAAAATCGTCGGGTGCAGGTCATTGACTTTCTCCAAGCATCAGCTGCTGCGAGCCATGTGTCCTATCTTCGAGTGCCGAAGGTCGACCCATTGACCCATTGACGTTCTTCTACGAGCAGGTGCACTGACCAACGAAGAAGTAAGTTCAACTCTGATTTTTTTCGCATTTTTCATAATTTTACGTACTCTGTAATTTGTAAATTTCTTAGTTATTTTATTCAGTATGTTACATTCGTTCAGTGAACGTAATTAACGACTAATCTCTTTCTTTTCTTTCACATTTAATCAATTTGTTAGTTCATTTTTGCATGTAACATTTCTTTCATCCTATGCTCCCGTCACGAGCGCGACGTACGGGCGCGACAACGCACGAGGCGGTTACCACGCTCCTGCCCGCCTTGTATACTCGCGCTCTGATTCGTCGAGAGTTTTTGTTAATAACTCGATTACCACGCCTCGGACAACTTTTTTGCGAAGGAAAAAGTTGTTTAAAATCACCATGGCTCCTCCCCATTTCAAGGCCTAACCCTAGTTCTGGGACACCCTGTATATAGCCTTGTATCAACTCCTCTGCACTTTACTTTTGCTAACCGCTTCCCAACCGTCTTTCTCTCATTCCTTCTCTTCCTCCTCATACATTTTTCTTACGTCTGTTTACTTAAACCACATATGTACCATTTTGTACGATAATTTTCTACCATTTTTTTGACAGTCATTATCCCGTCGCTGCAAAATTTCTGGGATTTTTGGATGAAAAACTGCAACAAACTCACAGGTCTCTTTGGAAGTTAATTTTATTTTATTCAAAAAGTTCTGAAGTCAACGAAGGAAATGATATCTGTTGGTGCCATGTCCGGTTTATATAACGAATGCATTAAAACTTCCCAGCCAAAATCTTTCTATTTTTGCGAATCGTCAAAGACGTGCATAGTCTAGCTTTATCTTGTTACAATACAACGCTTTGTTTAATAATCCACTCTGGCCATTTTCTAAATGGCACAAAACTATCTTGTGGTCAACTTTCAGTTCCATGGTGATGTCGCGACTGCTTACGTGTTCTTGCAATCTTGGTCCACCTTTTTACTCATTGCATTTGAGTTTTAGTAATTGGCCCACAGGGATAGGCGAGTCTTTGACATCCAAATTTCCAGACTGAAGACGCTTGAACGAGCTCTGTGCTCCATTTACTTATACTGCATCAGGTCCACAATCACAAATTCTTTTTAGTAACTGCGTCGAATTCTTCCTTTCTTTGTAAGAAAGTTCCAAAATGTATCGAATTTCTTTATTTTTACATATTTTTAGAAGTGAACAACTTTTTATTAAACGAACGGGTTCCACCAATTTTATTTCAAATTACTCCTTGAATCATAACTTGTCATATAGGTTGTCACGTTGATAGATACAACATGCCAGAAACGATTGACCGTAATTACATTTACCGCGTAAATACAAAGAAACTTTTTCTCTAATCCAATACTTTAATTCATGACTAAACAGGAAAACGAGAATTTCAATAAAATACCATGGTCGACGCAAAAGAGTGAAGTATATTCAGTAAAGAGTATTCTCTTCTTTAT
The DNA here is from genome assembly GCF_001652005.2 of Ceratina calcarata. Classification (NCBI taxonomy): domain Eukaryota; kingdom Metazoa; phylum Arthropoda; class Insecta; order Hymenoptera; family Apidae; genus Ceratina; species Ceratina calcarata. The sequence goes on along the minus strand of NW_017167055.1, from coordinate 23,995 downwards.
TGATTCAAGGGTTCTACATGCAATCGCAACTGTCAGATTTTCAAGTTTCCCTTCACGGGTCTACATCCATTTTATCGCTCTAGGCAGGTTGATTAAAACTTTTCTTTTATTTGGAATTGTGTGCTTCATGGGGAGAATACTGTTGTGTTCTTCCGTTACGAATCGACGTCTCGTTTCCGGCAAAAAGGAGCTCGCAACGCGAACGCGAGAATTATGGACATATGGTTAGACTGTTTCTAATCGTACGTACGCCTCGGGAATACATGTGTATGTCGGGTTAATTAAAGACATCGCTTCGCATCAACGAGTTTAATCAGCGGGTCTAAGTTGTTCGGTCGCCTTGGAAAAGACGAGATAATGCAAACTACACAATAGAGTGCCGTTTTTGCTTCCCGGCATTTCGTTTGGGTGAGATGAAAAACAAATAACATTTAAGGTAGCTCGCTATTTGGGTAACGTATCAAGAGAAGGACCTACAATGGGCTTATTTTAAAATAAGAATATGAAGTGAAAATTTCATTATTAAATGTATATTATCATTTCCACATTCATATATTTTAATGTTATATTATAAAAAAGTATAAAAAAAGTAAAATAAACCACTTTTTATGTATGATTGGGACGATGATGGGGTGATAAAAGTATTATTCATTGGTTTCAATCATATTAGTCCTTTTCCCTGGAAACCTATATTTTTCTTGACATCATGGCATTCCCCAAAAAATCTATAACTATTTTTTTTATTGAAAACGTATATGATATAAAATCGCACGAGGCATTTATACAAAAGTTTCCATAAGCTCCCGTGTTAAAAATAAGAATTTCATAATGCATTTTTTTAAACAATTTTCACGGAAACCCTATATTTTCTTTAGGAAAAATGGAAGTTCGAAACTTTAACTATTGTTTAGTTCAACTTGTATTAAAATCGTATATGTTTTGCAAATGCTATCGAACTACCTTAAGTGAAAATTCATAATTAACCACAAATATTCTATTACACTAGAACACCGATTATCCGGACTAATTGGGAGACAAACACGTTCAGATAGGTAATGTTTTAGATAATAGGTCTGAGATTAAAGAGTGACCCAAAAATAATGGGTACTTTCGTCCATTTTTAGTCTCTCAAATTTGGCACTAATCCTTGTGACAAATGATAATTGATAATCGCTAAGCAGACAGTATGATAATTGATAAGTAGATCTTCATGCAAACTAATACGCAAAATATGTAGAAATTAATACCTATGTATTTCTGTCAATATTGTAGGTCAATTTTTGGGTTTTATGTCACATAACTGATCTTTGCAATTATTTGTGTAACGTGTACAATTAAATGCGAAATATCTAAAAAAATATGCAATATGTGCGAAACATATGCAAATAAAATGTACAAAATATTTGCAAAATCCTCTACATACAACGTATCGTGACCTACACGTAACGTGATCGGGTCCTACAATTTTATCTACTTTCTACAAACATACATATAAGACACGAATCGCTGTAACTTTTCATGTGCAGGTAACAATTAGATTTTGAGGTATCGCAGATAAAAGTTCATTAACGTTGTTCTGACTACGTGACCGGATCTCTCTGTAAGTTATATGTGTGTACAAGTCGCTCCCTGTTATGAACTACGAGGGACTAAAAATTGAAAATCGGCGAGGAAAATCACAGATTTTGATAATTTTTGTCCTATAACTGGAAGAGATTGAAAGATTCTTTAACTTAGAGATAACACTTTTTAACACTAGAGATAAGCTCCCATGTTAAAAATAAGAATTTTGTAACGCATTTTTTTAAACACTTTCCCCGGAAACCCTACATTTTCTTTACGGGAAATGAAAGTTCGAAACTTGAACTACTGTTTAATTCAATTTGTATTAAAATCGTATATGTTTTACAAATACTATTGAGCTACCTTAAATATGTAATACGTACATATTGTATGTATGTCTGCTTGTAATAATCAATATGATAATGTATGTTTAAAATCATGCCAGGAACCTCCCATTAAAATATCTTACATTAGTTTTGGGACACCCTGTAGATATAAGTGATTCATTTACTATTCAGACAGTAGGATTTTAGGATAAACTGGCATTCGCGAATAATCAATATTCCATCGTACTACGTAATTCTTGACATGCATACAATACGTCAAACTCAAACAAAAATCTGTTTTCAATAATATGCTTCTTTTTCCCTAATGCAACATTAGAAATATTTTTTTGCAAAAAGCAGACACCTTGGTTTCTTTATGAAACGAAAATTCGTGCAACGGAGGCAATTGCCGGATGATAAATTGAATTACAAGATATCTCGCGCTTTCCGGGCAGGAATTCCGCTAATTATCGCGTGTCCGTTAATGAAGTTTGCCATTCAGAGGATAGGACACCGTGCGTATCTCAACTCCCGAGTTCTCTTCTCGTCTCCCGATGGAGGACTTAATCAAAATACGAAGGGCTAATTATGTCAGCTCTCCTTACGAGAGACTACAAACTCGACGAGGAGCCTTCTGCTCTACCTTGAAAGGGCACGCGAAATAGAGACACACTAGTGGAAAGCGTGGGATAAGACGGAACGCTTAAGGCTAAGGCTTAAGAGAACTAGAAACTGAATTAAAGATGCGAGCGAGCGAGAGAGAGAGAGAGAAAGTAAAGAAAGCTTTGTGGTGATGAGAGGGGGCGAGGCAGAAAGAGATGTAATTGGGGCTGCGGGCGCGGAAGCAGCTTCGTTTCCCTCTGGTTTTGCCGGGATTTGGCTTCGAAATTAAGGGAAATTTCTTTCAACTTGAGCAATAATCGTGTCGAGTATTCTAAATGTGTGCAAATGCGTGAATCGAGTTTTCGATTTCGAAATTGAAACGAGTCACAAAACGGTCATGCACAGGCAGCGAATGTTATACATTTATGAGGAAATTAAATGTACAAAAAATGTAAACTCCAGAAGTGATGCATAAAAATGTATAGAATCCCAAACGCGAAGTGCACAGTGCAATGTTTAAAAGAGAAAAGGAATTCCTATTTCAGAAACATTCTCTAAATTGATATTATAAATAATTTATTTTCGCACACGGTGTAGTTATGTATTATGTCGTATCAAAAAGGGCTTCTATCATGTGATAGAGCACCTGTATTGAAATTTAAGCGATCTGGAATGTTATTAACATAATGTATGAGATATTGTCGCGAATGACACCCGTTCTTCACCGCAAGTCTATTAAATACAGCAAATACGTACTGATTCGAGGGTTTGAGACTTTTTTAACTCTGTCTCAGTGCTACGCACCAAATTAATATTGCACAGCTGATATGGATTAGGATACACACAAATAAATGGACTCACAGCTCTAAGTTAAAATGGTTGTATTAACTTCCAACTACAACGTCGTGAAGTGCTAGGTTACTGTTTTGACTACTTAGTGCCACGGTCAAGCTACAACTGTTTCTTTTTTTGTCGTCGGTTTGTTCGTCCGAGGTATAAAAAAGCAGAAGTGGTTGGAAAGGGTCGTGGAAATTACCCGAAAAGTAAGCGAATTTGTCATTGGTCGATGGTTCATTATAGGTTGTAGTGTAGCGGGGAGAGAACAGAAGTCTGGAAGATGCGAAAATCTGAGAGGGAAATACCGGTAAAAAAGGTATGCGGGAGAAAGTTTTCGTTAATAAAGTAATTTGTGAGAGTCAGCGTCGTTCCTCAATGGATACGTGCGTAAGTTTGTGTTTTCTGGCTTATGGTAGAAAAAATGTAGAATGCGAAGCTCAGTGGATTATCTTACTGTTAGTCTGTTATGACGGTACTTCATCCTGTGTGCCCTTTGAGGGTCGTTTGTCGTCGGCATGTAGTTTATGACGGTACGCATCGGGAAAATCCGTAATAAGAATATCCGCACGCCAGGTAGTGCCCAAAGGTAGTAAAATACCATACATACTATCTTAAAAATACATGCAAAAATCTTAAACATTCACGAAATCTATTGTATTATTAATAAGACAAAGTAACATAATATTTAAAAGACGCTATTCTGATTGACCGCGTACGTCATCAAGACGTAACATCCCCTGACAATTTATGTTTTTAATTAAGACGGAACACGTACTCTTACGTGATTCGCGCTCAAGTGACAGATAGCAAAGAACGTAAAAGTACGTAACTCGATAACAACGTGTTAAAATAAATTTTGCTTCGAAACGATTATTATGGTGTCCTCGTTAAAAGAGGCAATGTAAATTGAAAGCTTAGGAGGGAATCCCAACTACGATTCGTGAAGAGGTTGAAGTAATCAGTAATTATCAGGATCTGAGCGTTGAATAGCACGAATCCAGTTAATTAGTCGATGATGCATCGTTATCAGCCTAGAAGCAACTCTCTCGGTAATTGCAGCGACTCGAGATGCTTCGAGTGACCTATTTTCATTGTACGCAAGTTACGTTGCGTACAGCGTGACGTCGGTTTACCTTGGACGTGGATGAATTTCGGAAAGTTAGTTAGATTTATTACTAGAAAGCATCTTGTACAAAATTTTATCATTATCAACGGAGTTGAATCTGCTTAGATTGAAGTATTGTAATTTCGATGAATAATCAATTTATTTATGTTCAATGATCAACTTATTATATTCATGACCGATCACGAAACGGTCCATTTTACTTAATTCAATCTTCGTATCCATCCTCGAGTATTATGATATTAAATCAAGAGAGTATCTGCTTAAGGATGTATAGGCTATATA
>NW_017167055.1:12085-18957 GCF_001652005.2 Ceratina calcarata | reverse complement strand
TATATAAACAATGTAACACATTTTATCAATTTTTATTGTTTAGAAACCAATTGAACGTTAACAAGTAAACCTTTTTCATCCAAAATCATTGTTCTTCCGACATTTGATTTGTTTTTAATTATAGGAAATGCGTTTTTGTAAGGTACATAAATTTTTGGGATTGACTGTATAGCCAATACATCCTTAAGGGATTGTTTATATTACGCAATTAAATCAAGAGACGTAGTCGCATTTCTGACCAACGTACTGACCTAAAGATTTTCTATCCGTCTTTTGTCTGAGTCTACAAGAAAGTTGTGAAATCTCTATCAAAATAACCTTTAGTTATACTTTAACTGATATTTGTAATAATATAATTTAAAAGAAAACTTGATTGCATTTGATGATTTCATTAGAGCTTATTTCGTTAGATATAATTATACATATATACAATCATTAATAATCTCTTTTTTCTAATCCATTATACATGAAAAAAAGATAGTGTAAGAGTAAATAGCACGTAGGCCACGAAAGCGCAAGATGATGTAGACCAGATGTGTATACGTTGGGACTTGAGCGTTCGGAGAAAGGCCCGATAACGACGTAGAGGGTCCGGTCCGTTAAGAAAAGTGTTGCGTAGAACGCATTGGAAAAAAGGACCGAAGGACCGAAGGATTATTGAGGAGGCACTCTTGAGTGAATCGTCGAACGTGACACATCGAGCATCTCTTTTACTGAATCTTCCGAAGACGTGCAGAAATATAGATACATTTAATAAAACGTTTGTAGTTTAAATGTTAAATTCCTGACCTTCTTACAATAGTAACAATAAATCATTTTATTATGCTTGTTCAGAGCTCGAAATTATTTTTTAAGCAGTATTAAATAGGAAGGTATAACTCGAACTTGCTCAATTTTTTGCCTTTTTATTAAAACGTTATTGTGATAAAGATAATCTTTAACTAAACGTTTGGAGACTGAGAATGATTTATGAATGAAAGTGTCGGAATTAATAACAGCGTCACACTTGGCAGTACCTGATTTTGGCTCTCAACTTTTTACATTTAAAGCACCACGAGACTTAGCTACATTTTTTACATAAAATGCTTTTGATGGGATTTCACTCTCCCTAAGGATGCAGTACGGAACTGGGACAAGACACGTTAAATCTGTTTACTTCCGATGCGACGTTTGAAACAAAGAATCCGATTAGTCCTCTCGGCAATCTTCTTAAGAACTTTCAAGATTTCGTGAAACAGAGTTCTCTCCCTACCGGCGGCGTCACGTTGCCGAGAGGGATCAATTCTAAGGTATATGCTAACCACTCGTTGATGGTTTCATTCATCCTTCGATGTCGCAATTTCTTTCGCGATTTCGTCTTGCGATTTGTCGCAGCCTGCAACTAGAACTAGCTTCGCGTCTCGCGCATACTTTCACAAATGAAACTCTTGTATCCGATGTCTTGCTCGTAAAAAGTTTGACTACCTATACCTATTCAGGACCGAGGCATGGTCGACTATCTGCGTACGCATTATTTTAACCTGTCTAATATGTGGGCTGAAAGAAACCTAACATAGATTGAATTCCAAGAATTAAATTTACTAAAGCTAAAGAATTAGAATGCAAATTAATGTAATCTTGAAGAAATGAATTGTAATTACGAAAATAAGAATAAAAAAGATAAGAAAGTTTTTGCGGTATTTGTTACGTTGTAAAACCACAAATAAAAAAAACTTTTAACAGTTCATCTATGGCCTTTCTGGGTTTCCAACCAGATACTTTTTTACAATGGTCAGTAAGAATATTTTCTCAAGTAGGTACGCTAGATCCAGATTATCCAGGACTCAGTTTTATTGCGCACGGTCAGAAAGAACACAAATGTTTACCGACGAAGTAGGTAATCATTACATAATCATTCACCCTTGCCACCTTACCCTTTCCACTCTCTACATCCCTACTTCCTGGATTTTCCACCACGTTTGCATAGTTCAAACCATCTCGCCAGCTAACCAATTATAGCTCCCAATTTTCATTTTTTGAACACTCCCACAATGACTTTCTTAGGCTCTCCCTCTCCACCTTTCTTTCTTCCTATCCTACATGTTTTTCGAAACTTACAATCAGATTCAAAGGGAAAACTATTCTCCATCACAATTGGCTTAACTCAGACTACGAATGACCTTCCTAATAGGTCGTTGTATTTGTCTTGAAATACTCTATCAAGATGTAAGTAAAAAAACATACCGTTCCATTTAAAAAAAACAGGGGTGACCTTCATATCTTCTTGACACCTCCACCTATCGAAATAAAAGTAACACCAGATGATCAGCCCCTCGATACCAAATAATTTTGGCCGTATGCATTTTTTCCTGTCACCAATAAGAGTCAAGTTATTCAGCTGGTCTATTTTAAGTGCCCCACCTTGTATATTACAACAGTTTCAAATCTTTCACAACAAAACTAGCTGCACAACATTACCGTTGACGTGCAGCAGAAGATTGAAAGTTTACGGCTACCACTTCACCAATATTCATATGTAAATAGAACAGGTAATAAGTAGTCCATCAATGGTCAACCACAATCGTCAAGATTCCCGATTTTCAATAAATGTACTACATACAAACACGTACAGTGTTTAACTTACGTGAGAACAGTGGAACATCTCGTACGACATTGAAGTTGCCAAAAATATATTTTAATGTTAGAAAATAAGAATATAATAAATAGAAAAAGTTATATGATATTCATAAGTAAGTAGAATATGTGAGAATATGTGAGAAGTATTATAAACTGCCGATAGTCAGCCAAAATCGTTAAGATTCATTAGTTCTAATATACAGCACAGATACTAAAACGAGTAGATAATTTCTAATATCATTTCTATAAAAAATGTATACAATTTCTGGACTAATCCTTTGGGAAATCCATTTAAATCCTTGAACGACGTTGCCAAGTGAGAGATAGAGATCGCAATACGTGAGAGCAGCGGGCGGTAATCGCATCGTCATTAGTTGCTCCACGAGGAAACCGACGGAACGCCTTTAGCGGGGAAGAAAAGGAAGAAGGGAATAAAAGGTGGGAATAGAAATGCAACGGTGCAACGGCTTATAAAAGTGCAATATCTGCTGGCGATGTCTGCGCGAACCTTTTCGCAGATATCCACGTCGTCGTCGGAGAGCCTTTGCCTTTTTATCTCCTCTTAACTCTATCTTCCCCTTTCCGTTTTTTCTTCCCGTATTTCTTCTTCCTTGTAATTTTCCTACTTCTCCGGGAGAACTCCAGGCTCTTTGTTTTTCCGACATACGTATTATCATCCTTATTCTTTTTCCTTTCATCGCTTTCCTTATAACCTTGTTTGCTTCGCCATAAAAATTTTCCTTTTCGTCGCTGTATGTATTTAATTTTTTGAGCTAGCTTTTTTTTTATGCAGAGATCTCATTGCTTTATGCTTTAGTTTTTTGCAGCTCTTCTCTATTATTTATTTAAGTTTTCCTTACAATACCTTTGCGACCCTTTCAAGATTTCATTTTTACTTGTAAACGATTATAAAGGAGAATTTCACACATTTTCCATAAGAAGTGATTAGAGCAGTTTCCATCACTTATTATCTATAACTTAATTGCATATAAAACTGTTATTTAAAAAAAAGTAAAAATTGCATTTTTAGTCATGTCACATTGTATCCTATACGAAACTTAGCTTCTATTGTTTCTATTCACATATTCATGTTTACTATTTTTTTCTATTTATTATTTATATTTTTTTCTATTATCTCTCATTTTTACTATTATAAGAAATGAGTAATTCTGATTTAAATAATATCGTCTATCTTCCTTTACGAAAGGAATGAATTTTTAAACTTTCGTAAAACAGGAGGTATTACGGTCTCTTGAGCGGAACAAAATACGTTTGGAAGTTGTACATCGAAACGGTAAACCGATTGCAGAAAACTTTCCTTCCATTTTTATCGTGCCTGTAAATGTATTTACAAATCGATACTTCCCTTTCATCGTCAATGCAAGACATTGCTCTGACAAGATTTACTTTGCATGCCCGTCTGGTATAGAATGAAACATTCCGATCACAGGAATTTAATTAAAGTTTTCTACCTCTATTTCACCAATACTGCCGCCTTTCTGCCACTTAAGCTGACACTTTCGACTGGATCGAACGAACAATCATTTAGTTTAGGTAACAAGACAAGATACTAAATACTTTATTTGTATTGTTGGATGAAACCTCTGATTTGTTAAGTACTGTTTCTCGTACATTTAATTTAGTAGATATGTGTTTAGAAAAATTAAGCGTAAAAAGTTGTTTTATTTTTAAATAATTTGTCAATAAGTGAAAAGAGAGTGTTACAAGGAATAAAGATAAAGAAAATAAAATCATGCTGTAAGATCCAATAAAAGATAGGGAAACTAAATGGCTGGATTCTCTGTCGTGAAAGTTTTATGTATTCACGATCAAATATTAGTTATTTTCCTCTGTCTGTCTGCTATTTTCATAGAGGAAAATAGGAAAAGAACGATCGTATCGGTAGTAAATGTTGAACAAGAACCAACATTATTACAGAGGCGATCCTAATTCAGATATCCTTACCAAAACGCAGAGTCGATGTTTAAAAATCGCTAAAGAGTATTTGAGTCGGTTGGTCTACGGTGATGCTCCAATCGAGTGGTACTTATTGATTCATAGCCTGATGGTCTTTTATGTCCGCTGATGCGATATCAACGATTCGTTATTTGCTGTGATAAAGAGAAACGAATGTAGTTCTGCGTCTACAATTTATAACAAAATATGTTATACAGGGTGCATTTGAGAATGTCCGAATGTATTTTTGTATCCGCTAGACGATTCAATAGAAAAAAGAACACATCTTTTACGTAACACGGTCCAATATTTTGCAAAAATTAAAAAACAATGAGTTAACAAAAAATTTGTATTCCAGGGTATTTCTCATGTTTACGTGGCCTTCTTTAGCTGAGATACCCTGTATAGCAAAGCTGTATGATAGAAATTACAGGTATGCGAGAACCCGATGATCGGAACGGTTAGTCAATACAGAAAAATTATTGCTTCTAGAAGTTTTATTTTAGCAGAGTCTGTTCTGCCCCTCCTATGACCAGTCCGTGTGGACGATTCGCGGGAACAATTTACGAGCAATCGGAAATTGGATGTAAATAACTCATCCAAGTTAATTGCCGGCGCAGTGTGATCGTTAACCTAACACTGGCCGCTGGTCCACACTCTAATGACTTTGGTAGTAATTTCACTCTCGAGGCTTGTGACCCTTTACGTGTTCAGAAGTTATGACTTAGGCCAGGTGTTGTAGCGTTCCCTTCTTACCAATGTTACAAATTCGTTTAAAGCAAGACCAGTTTGACTATTTACAATTCAGGACTTAAGATAAATGTCCTGATTTCTACTCAGCTAAACATGATTTCGCTATCAAGTAAATCAAACAAACAACGTAAAGGTAAAATTTGTAATGAAAATTACTTTTATGCCTGGAATTTAACCGTTTCGCTATGAGCGCCGACTATAGTCGGCATCCACTCGACGTCCTGTGTGGACGAGCGCCGTTCAATGGGACTACTTGGGGGGAGCGAACTGCCGTAGCGAAAGGGTTAACAATACATCCAGATAAATCAGACAAAAATCATTTACAATCAATTTTTCATGTAAAAGGATTGAGATGGATTGGAGTACACACCTTTAATGTCTGTATTTCCACTCATTATCAATGAAAACTTGGTATCGTTATGTTTACTCACCCATGTCTGTATTTCTATTCATGACATTTACTTTTACTTAAGCCACTACTGAGATCATCGAATATTAATTTTATTATTAATGATAAGCGTAACAATGCCATGAAAGCACTAAATGTGTGACAACTTTGTACTTGAACAACTCTTTACAAGCAAGTGTTACAAGTGTATATTACGTTATACATATAACAATGTTGAAAAGTATTAAGAATGCTCTTTGTTGTATTTATTTCACACGTTTATTAGTTAAAATTATAGAAGTACACTCGAGCATAAACTGGGACATTTACCTCATTGCGCTAAAAGGAGAAAACAATAAAGAGACAGACAATAGATCGTGTTTCGAACTAACCGGATCTCTAATTAGACTCGACGAAAGAATATTTTCAATGAGAATAAAGAATGATGAGAATTACAAAACACCAGTGTTAGACAGTTTTGATTGGTTTCATACGTCGGTTGTGACACGGAGTACGGACGCGAACAGAGGTGTTGAAATTTGGAAATCGGAACGCGCGGCATTGTTGCGTACACGCAATTCGAATCGGTGAAACCAGAAGGCAAGAGAATAATTAAAAGGACGGTTGGTACAGTGTGTTCCGCGGTAGTAATAGGTGCGTCTCTCCCATTTCTATTGTTCTTTTGCATAGTGAGATTTTTTTTATCGCGAGATTTCTATTCGGCTGCAACAGGAGGTAGAACAAGTCGGCATTTTGATGAGTTGTTTAAAGTCGCGTCAATATACAGAAAGTTTAATTTCATCGTATAACAGGAATTGTATTAGCCTACATGTAAACTAAATAGTAATGATCAGACTATGAATATGAATACATTTATGAGAAAACATGAAAAAATGTACGCTACTGAAAAAAATTATGACATCACTAAAGGGTCTAGCCTAGCGTGATAACGTAGTCAAATGTAACTTTGACCGGAATTTAAGGTAGCTCAATAGCATTTGTAAAACATACGATTTTAATACAAGTTAAACTAAACAATAGTTAAAGTTTCGAACTTTCATTTTCCGTAAAGTAAATATAGGGTTTCCGTGAAAATTGTTTAAAAAATGCATTGCAAAATTCTTATTTTTAACACGGGAGCTTATGGAAACTTTTGTAT
>NW_017167055.1:9156-10549 GCF_001652005.2 Ceratina calcarata | reverse complement strand
GGAAGCGAGCTGTGTGGGATAAATCGCGAGACCCCTGATCCTAGCGAGTAACAGCAAGTATCATCTAATAAAGGTTTTTCCTAAACTAAAACCGAGCATAATTCTGGTTAACTTCCCGCTGTGGAAAGGTCACCCTCCTTTCCCATACTTTAACTGGCGATAAGTCATTCGATAATGTGTCCGAAGGAAACCCCTTAACTCAATCTAGAGGAATTTTTCTGGGAATGAATAAATTTAAGCATTTTTGACATTGTTTTCGCATTAAACGTCTAGCAAAAATTTGACGTCGTGCACGGACTTGAATAAGGAACATCCTTTAACTGTTGTAACATCTACTACTATCCCTACTATAACACTGTTGAAAATCGTGGAGATTCAAAGTTTCCGTTAAATTAAAGGTGAAGAATCAAGTTTTGATATACATACGTCATCACTGGAAAGAAATTATGCAGGTTCGCCCATGATGTTGCACTTTACCAATGTTCAAATTTTAAGCATGTTTTTAAAAACTCATTTGCGTCTTGTAGTATATATTACGTTATGGAATTGTGCATAACAATGTTAAAATAGTACATTGCACACCGAGGGCCGAAAATGGGCTTTTCCAGACTCAAATCATCATTCGAGTCTGGAGAAGCTTATTCGGCCCATGTTGTTCACCGTATCTTTTATAAGAAGGGCATAAAGACTATTTTTCGTCGTCTACGAAGTCACTTAAGTGTATGACATATCGTGTGTGTGCGTATACATTGATAGATAGATATGTATATATTATATGCGCGCATTTGTGTTCGCAAGTGGGCCAACAGTGGTATTTTCCGGCCCTAGGGCAGGAAAACGGTATTTTTGGTCCACTTTATAGCTGCCGAAAATGGTCTTTTTCAGACACGTGTTATAAAAACATTAAAAACACTTTGTGTTGTATTTATCTTATATTATTATTATCTTTAGATTGTAGAAACACATGCCAGTAAGTAGAAACTCGTGAGTAAAAATTGTGACATATATTATATGTATGTATATTGTTGGATTACTTAATAGTATACGAACAAAAATGAATCTCCTAGTAAATGATATAACCCTCAGCACACGAAACTATTGTACTATAAGAATGGTTCTTTATTATGGAAGGCCTGGGTCATAAACACTGTGCGGGGTCAGGTTCTGGCTTTCTCTAACTGGGTTCCGAAACTTTCTTAATATAAGAGCAGTAGGTTCTGCTTAACTCGCAGTATGTTTTTCTTAGCATGCAGATGTCCTTCCGAGCTGTCCAAAATAAAGAAAGGAATTTAAAAATAACATTAAGAGAATATCATTTCTTAACTCATTTTTGCTGTATAATACATGGTTCCCATAATGAACTATAGAATAAAAAAATGAGACGTCTGCTTCC
>NW_017167055.1:0-8439 GCF_001652005.2 Ceratina calcarata | reverse complement strand
CATAGAGCGTGTAACTTGGAAGGCGCGAGTTGAGTGTTACCAGATGCCCAGGCGTCCGAGGCCGAACGCTTTTGTTAATAGGTCAGGACTTCGATTCGATTGGGACAAAAATCTGCTGGAACAGTTTTTAGTCGACTCCTGATGAGACAACATCGCAAGTGCGTCGCGAAAAGGAGTACGACGTAAAAATTTCGAGTTTTCGGGCAAATCGTTATGCGCGTAGTGTGTGGTGTGAATATGACTGTGTGTTTCGTGTTTTGTGCGTGTGTGCATGTGACACATAGACACTCGCGGTGGATGTGTACTCCTGTGGATATTTCTTTTTGTTGCGAAGAAAAGAGCATTCACCCTCGTGACTCGAAAATCCCATAGAGCGTGTTTCGATGTGCTCTTGTGGATTTAGCGAGTAATTAGGTTGAATGCGAGGCACATCATTTAAAATAATTTGCGTTCTCCACTCGTCACCCGAGGTAAGTCCACAAATTATAAGTACGATCCTGATCATCGTTATCGACATGCATTGACCGACGACGATCAGCTGCGCGTACGGTAAAAATACCCGCCGGTACAGGTCGGATTGCTCTATTTCAGGGGCAGAAACGCCAAATTTTTAAACGTTAATAACTAATTAACGAAGCCCCAAACGCAATTTTCTCTCTCTTGATTTTCGTCTTATTTTTGACCATAGAACACGTCCTTAAAATATTGCCCACCTGTAGGTTTACACCCTGTATAATATAAAGCGACAAATTAACTATGGAAGAGTTTATCGAATCACTTTTGGACCATCCTGTAGTAGCAGACAAGCTAAGAGCCAGAAAGATACCAATCTCTTTCTTCCTCCCCACTCGAATTCAGATATCTCGAATGCCAGAGGGAGCCAATAACTGTAGGAAATTTTATTGTATATTCCTTCAGGAGAGTAAAGCGAGCAGTTTCGGGCTCCCAATAACCCAAGGCTCGAGATTTTCTCTGGCGCTGTCTGTTTTCCCTAGCTACAGTGGATCTCGAAGTTACGGTAAACTAATCACTTATCCACGAATGAATTATACCGGTTTCTGTATTAAATTTCGAACTTTTAGAGGCATGCCACATAATAGTAATAAAGTATAGCCTATTCTCCTCGAGATTTTCCGGATTATCCCCTTGCTACCCGGCATGGATTATGCGTTTCACTTCTTATCGTCGGATTATCGATAATCGAAGGTTCATTGTTGTATCTTATTCGGTATGATCACGATCACAGATACATGCACGATAGGTTTTGCTACGACGACGAGACTGCTTTTCATCGACCGTATCCTTGCAACATTTTTAATTTGTACTTCCTTGATTGAATGGTTCCCGTATCAATTCCAACGCGATTTTTAGGTAGGTAGTTTATATGGAAGTTATAGTAAGAACTCGTTGTTTTCTTTGAAGCCATTCAATGAAGAAAATAAACAAAGTTTATAAATTAATACTATTAGGTTCGATTTCGTGCAATTTTTAAATTGACTATAATGCGATACTGGAAATCTTAATTAAACACAATTATTAATTTTTGAGCGAACAATGAAAATATGTAGAAGAAATATTCCAAGAAATAAATACTGAATATCAAAGTTTTATGAAACAAGAAGTTTCGCATTCGTTTTTAAAAAACGTGTATTCAATCATCTCGTTCATTTTCATCAACCAGTTTCAACTATATTTCAATTCGTCTTCGAAATTGCATATTCTGTCTACTTCGAGTTGTGCTGAGGGGAAGCGAGATATATGACTCCTCTGTACCTGAATTCATTCGAGATTTGATGTTAATATCTACATAAAAAGAATTGACAGCGTGTTACCGACGTGAACTTGAGTGTATGGACGGGAATTGCGACTTCTAAAGGCGAGCGTCTCAACGTAGTCGGTTTAGACACCGCTGCGTAGGCTCCGTGCACGACGGTTCGAATTTGGGATCGTCGGGGCCGTGTTCCTCGTCTCCAACCGATGACGGTTGATGAAACGACGAGTTCGGGACAGAGGAAGACCGAGGAGCTTCCTCTGCGACCCAGTTGCCCTGTGGAGGCGTGTCGTCTGGAAGGAGAGCACTTCAGAGAGAGTAGACTCTATTGCAATTCCGGGGACCGTCAATGCACGTAGTTTTTGGCCGTTATGCAATAAATTATTTGGCAGACCTCCCGAACGCAAACGCCCGTGGAAAATTGAAGTAGGGTTCATGGCTTATGTCAATCGTTGGGTCGAGCAGGAAACGAACTAATAGACAACGCCTGTAGTTTGAGCCTGCAGTCTTGGGCCGGTTAGCCTTTTTTATGACTGCGTATGGATTGTCGCCGGACCCTGTGGGTCCTTGGCGAATTTGTTGTGTGCGCCAGGCACTTGACATCTGGCAGGAAATTGCGTCGGCAGGGGCTCGCTTGCGTTTCCGGGAGGGACTGGCTCACGTAGCTCACGTATCCCAAGTATCGGTCGTATTGTGCGTGTCTAGTCTTAAGTCGGTATCCGTTTTTGCTCGTAAATATATTTGGTCGACGACGCGCGGATAGATTTATTTATTATTGTAACGGCCGTTCCTGGCGTGGGTTTTCTCAAGAAGAGTTTTCCCCACGTCACAAGCGAAGCTTGGGTAAATGCGGGAACGCGCTGAGCTTGTCAACGGGCTCGGCTGGGTAGCGAGCGTTTGAAATGCGGGATAAGAGAACTGTTTTAGGAAAAACCTGGACTCGATAACTGTCGACTTATCGAAGTCGATTTATGGCCTCTTCTTGGAAAGAAAATAGCATCGACTCGGGTTCGAAGACTGAGTCTAAACACATGGCTGCTGACAGCGTGGGGCCCGCGGTGGCCGAGGCCCAGGGGGTCCAATTCGGGCCGCGGACTGCGCGATGTTTAGGGCCTAAGTGTTTAGGGATGCTATAAGGAAGGGGATTGGTGCAGACTCCGCCTAGGCGTGGGAGTTCGAGTAAAGGGCGGTTATCGACCGAGGGATTGGACATTTCCTCGGGGTTGAGTATAGAAAGGGAAAACGCGGTTCCCGGCGATCGACGGCGTCGATCAATAGCGAGGGAGGAGGCGGGTCTTAGGACTCAAATAAATAGCGGATGCGTTTGGGGAACGCAGGATAGTTCAGTCTAATAGTTCTCTGGAGAAGTTTCTTGATTCAGATCACATTAGTTGTGCGAGACAGTTCTCTTGCGTCAGTTCAACCAAACAGTCTCAACGCGTCGCTACCAGCCGCCCGAATAGAGAAAATAATAAACCAATTTTGAACACTCACAGTGTATCGTTACTTTGCCTTGGCCACCCACTCGCTAACACTCGTGAGAGTGTTAACACAGCGTATGACAGATAAGATGGAAAAACTTTCTCCTCCACGTCATTGTTTTTTACATGATGACATGAAGGATGAACTCTGTCAGGATCACTCCCCAAGAGAAAATGCTATTACATACATATACATGTCGAAATTCGTTCTATGGGATTTTCGAGTTAAGAGGGTATACGCCTTTTCAAAATGTCATAATCGTAAAAAGACGAGACCATTTTTTTAACGAGAAATACACGCAAACCACCACATTTGTTATCTCATGAGTGATCAATTCGTTTCCAGCATCCACTAAACATATTCACTGCGAATAAAAATAGTTCATTGGAAAACGCGTGCACTGTAATAGTCAACATTCCATATGTATTAAACTAGTAAATGTTTACGTGAATGCATTGATTTAGATTACAAATTCACACAATTCATATAATTGGAGTTTACTTCTTACTACTTCCACTAATTTATAATTTCCATAGATGAGGAAATGTAAGGAAACAGATATTTCCATTCGTTCCGATTTTGAGTCTCGGTCACAATTATTTCGCTTCACGCAATGATTCTTTAGCGATTGATCTTCGAGCAACTCCGACGGTAGGTAGACGGAAAGCAGTGAAGGCCAAACGATATCGAAACAGTTACATTATTACAGTCCAGCAACTACATACGTCCACGTGTCCGCGAATATTTGCGAAGTATCCAAGTAAATTCGAGACTAGTGGAGATAAGTAAATCGAAATTATGTGAACTATACTAATTTGTACTCTTTAAAAAATATCTACGTTTGTGTAAACTTTATGTGTATAACTTTAATACACATGAACAATTACGATGTATATGTTTCTCAGTGGACTTTGTTTTCATTTGCAATATGTTACATTTAAGAGATACTGTAGACGAAAAAATTATGGAAGGAATAACAAATATTGTGGTTCGTGTGTATTTCTTGATGAAAAGTAGATGCGTATGAATGCATCGCTGTTGAACGTTTGTAACATTTCGAAAAGGCGTATACCCTCTTAACTCGAAAATCCCATAAAGCGAATTTCGACATGCTCTTGTGAATTTACCGAGTAATCAGATTGCATGCCACGCTACAATTGTTACATATTCTTTGCCTCGAAGAACATAGGGTGAGTACATTATTTTCTTATAGCTACGGGCTTGTTTCGACGTATCAATGTGTATCGATCGACGGCGATCAGCTGTCAATACGACGACGCAAGTCGAATTGCCTGATTCAGGAGCAAAAACGCCTAATTTTTATTTATTAATAATTAATGAAACTTGAAACGTAATTTTGTCATTCTTGATTTTCGTCTTATTTTGGCTCCTAGAATACGATCCTCAAATATTGCCCACTAGTAGGTTTACACCCTGTATAAAGAGGACCATGTCTCTGGCCGTGGTTTTTCCATCGCCATTTACTCCGAAACGCTCGTTGCTCACTACGTATATGTTCCGGCCTTCTACTAAAGGCGGCCGTGGTAAGGCGCAATATTCAACATATCCACTATACATACATCTATGTATTTTCTTTTTAGGCATTTTACATACCTAATTTTGCTGTAAGTGGAGAAAATCCGGTCAATTTTGAGGCCCATTTTTTAAAGAGATCTCCACCGATCCCGATAGAATCCCGTTATGGTGTACATTAAGGTGGAACACATCATCGTCCTTTTGCCAACAATACACAATTTTGCTTTACTCGTTTACTTGAATAGATGAGGAAACCAGATAGATAGAATAGAAAATCTTGTTTAGCGACTGAAAATCCAACAGTTTAGGAGTCCATTTTAATGTAAAGTAGCAAATCTTTTGGATAAAGTTCAATATGTCTCTCATTACCGTTTATCCCGATCGTTCTACCGGTATGCATTTAAGAGGATAATCGATGCCGGAACCAATCTCTCTGAACGGAAATGAAAAGGAACAGCTTCCTAACTAGAAAAGTTTCGGTTTGAGTTCAGTTTCCTTATTTTAAAGGGTGCGCGCTGCGATGTAGTCTTTTCTTTCCAGATGAAATTCACGAGGATCTTCGCCCCATTTCTCTCACCGACACCTTAATGAACAATTTGTGGCTCATCTTCAATCGATTCTCCTTTATCAAGCTACTCAAGCGCTTCTTCTTATAAGCCCTCGCCTTTCTGTCTACTTTCTACTTTTTGCATCACTTTTTCTCTAGGATTTTAGAAAATCAGCGGTAGCTTATTTGCCTAGGAATGAATTACATGACAAAAACAGCCTGAATAAAAGTTTGAATTCGCGCTTGCGCTTTTGCATTGGTTTCATAATTTTATTGGAAATGCTTCAAGTTTTGCAATAAGTGTTTCATTAAAGATCCTTTATGAGGAAAAGTTGTTGACGGTATTATTGCCACATAGATAAAGAATGTGGCGAAAAATTAATTAATAAACAATTTATTATACTTTTTAATCACATATAATGTATGTAAATAGTATTGTAATTAAAAGCTCGATTTTTCCCAACCTGGAGATTGGAACTTGAAAATTGCTCCAATCAAGGTAAGAGGAAACTGGTAGGAAAAATTCGTTCCCTGGCAGAAAGTGTCGTTGTCGGAGGAGGAAAAGAAGTTAATCAGTCGAATCTGGATCGAACTGAAGTAGCAAAGGGTGTGATCTTCTCCGTAACACTTTGAGTGCAACACTCCGTGTAAAAAGTAGCATCGAGAAGATTCGTCCGTAAACGAAGAGGATGTATGTCTCTAGAAATTCTCGAATCAATAAGATCTCATTCGATTGTCTGTGTATTTCATACTCTACAATCTCTTACTTCTTTCATCTTTTCTTTCGGATTACTGTACAACGGAACTTTATCTCCAATGAAATACGTATAGAAAAATATCAATATCTTGGATTGAAATCTGGTACATTTATCTGGTATATTTATCGTAGGTTTCTCGTAATTTTCTAACTTTCTAAATACTTACTCAGATAGCAGAGTTACTGTTTCGACGACGCGATGGATCTTCGGGCCCGAGGGAGAAAGCCTGAGTCTTCAGCACTCTCGAATGTTTTCCCACCGAGTTTTTTTCCAGGTAAAACTAGGCGTCACGTTTTCGAGCCTTAAGGATGTATTGTCTATACAGACAATCACAAAAGTTTATGTACCTTAGAAAAATGCATTTCCTATAATTAAAAAGAAATCAGACGTCGGAAGAACAATGATTTTGGATGTGTTCCCGACGTGCGGGAGAGGCTCAGGCGTGGGCAATAAAAAATCGGCGGATGAACGTTTCAACGTGGCTGTGATCAGCCACGAAAGCCGCGTGGTGTTAAGGGCTGGCATAGCTGCCCATGGGCCACTTTTGATTTCCACTCCCTCGGGTTAGTCCCGGTAAATGGAGTGGGCCGCGGGGCGAGGGAAGACTTGGGATCTTCCTTCGCGGACGCGTACGGCTATGAGTGAGGTGTTGGTTCAGGGAAACGTGTCGTCCAGATTGGCTGCCGTGATGAAGCACGGTGCCATTGCTCAGCGTCTGGGTTGTACGAACGCACGATCGGGAAAATTAAGGGTTGAACGGACGCACGATTGGGAAGATTAGTGGTTGAAGGAAACTGGTCGATAACGAGTCGCGAGCGAATCTTAGAGTACGTTTCAGTATGTAAACGCATTGCTCCTGGCGTAAGTTTTTCCCTCGAAGAGGTTTTTCTTACGTCGCGGGCAAAAGCCCGAGCGAATGCGGGAGCGGTGCGGGGCACCTCTATGCGAGAGGACAGGTAGGGTCGCGGAACGCGCGCGAGAGCGAGAATCGAGAGCGAGCGTCCTGCAGGCGTGCGTTGCGATGAGAAAAGACGCTCGCGAAAAAGAAAACACGAGAGTAATTGTAATTAGAAACGGTCATTGTGCGACGAGACACGAAGAGAGCGAGACGTGTGTTTATCAATCCTCTTTAAAGGAAGAATAATTAAAAGTGTTTTACGTTAATTCAAGTCTAGTTTTTTGATTGCATCCGAGCGCGAATCTGCTCAAGGAGCAGCCACTGGATGAAAAAAGTTTAATTGTTAACGTTCAATTGGTTTCTAAACAATAAAAATTGATAGAATTTGTTATATCGTTTATATAAGTACTTTTAATTCGACACTCACTAAGCTTTGATGGTTAGATGATGATATAGAAATAAGATAGGCCTCCTCTTATTGAGGAGTTTGTAATTTTTTTATTATATTTTAATCAAGAACATTCTTTAAAGTCCATGAATGGTAATTATTTTTTTAGAACTGTGTTCATAAAATACTGGCGATTCGATATGACCTTCTTTCAAGAGATTATCACCGTTTTTTCTCGGTTATTTTCGAGATAAAGGTGAAGTTTTTTTGAAAGGTGAAGTTATTGCTGATTACCACAAGAGTACATGCAAATTTTAAGTCACTACAATTTTTCAAAACACCCATGAATTAATTTAAAATTTTACAGGTAGCTTTTTAACAGTAATAGGAATCTGTAATAACAAATTCAACATGCTAGCATCATTTAAGCCTACACATCCTTAACAAAGGCGTTCGGGACCGGCCGGCTGGATATCTGGGACTCATCACCCGGTGCTTTCTCGCTCGGGCGTCCCATGCTCTTTGATTTGTTTACCCATCCCATGGAGTTGAAGGATGGAGTATAAACTGCTTTTTTATAACACGTGGCTAAAAAAGACCATTTTCGGCGCCTATAAAGTGGATCGAAAATAGAGTTTTCCCGCCCTAGGGCGGTAAAATGCAATTTGATATCTAACGCTCTGACGAACATATGCTATACATATCAATCTACATACAGGGTGTCCCAGAACTAGTGTTAGGCCTTGAAATGGGGTGGAGCCATGGTGATTTTAAACAACTTTTTCCTTTGCAAAGAAGTTGTCCGAGGCGTGATTGTCGAGTTATTAACAAAAATTACCGACCAACCAGATCGTCCGTATACAAGACGGGCAGGAGCGCGATAACTGCCTCGTGCGTTACCGGGGTCGTATGCAGCGTTCTCATAATTTTTCGCTCGGCCGGAAAGTGGGGACGACGCGACTGTGTGGGGACTGGTACTTGATGGGGGTATGCTAGGCATGGCAGCAGCGTGCTCATATTTTTTCCCTGGAGGCTCGCTTCCCCTCTTTTTCGCCCGTA
>NW_017167054.1:0-217 GCF_001652005.2 Ceratina calcarata | reverse complement strand
TAACTCGACAACCACGCCTCGGACAACTTTTTTGCAAAGGAAAAAGTTGTTTAAAGTCACCATGGCTACTCCGCATTTCAAGGCCTAACACTAGTTCTGGGACACCCTGTATATGCAGAACAGAATCGAATGTATTGAGCAAACGCCAAATTTTGAATAAAATGGTGTTATTTTCTGGACAATAAATACACTGCTTTTCTGTTTTATTACCCTATAT
>NW_017167053.1:0-217 GCF_001652005.2 Ceratina calcarata | reverse complement strand
ATATATCGACGTCTCTTATTCGTAAGATTAGCAAATTTATGCAATATAATCATATTTCACAGATAGTTCAACACGATATCAGTTGGAACGCAAAAAAATTATATCTCAGAATACATGTACGTAAATAGAAAATAATGCAAATTATTGTCGCATTGATGTTCGGCTTAGAATTGTATAGAACGCTCTGCTGAAAGCTTAAATGCAATCTTGTACCATT
>NW_017167052.1:0-217 GCF_001652005.2 Ceratina calcarata | reverse complement strand
TGCCAACCTTCTGTACGGGTCCCCGGGTATAACACGGACGCAAGCGCCGGTTGCCCGAAAGACTGCGGCATATTAGTTGCTTCACGTAATAACCCGGTGTGTAAGCTGTGTCCCGCCACCAACACGAGCGAGACCTCCGGGACGTGACAAATTGGTGGCAACGGTGGGATAGTTGCAGTCACCGTAACGGAAGAACGGCAGCATCCGGACATCGGAA
>NW_017167051.1:0-217 GCF_001652005.2 Ceratina calcarata | reverse complement strand
GTATGCAATTTTCCCGTATCTCCAAGGGTTTAGGAGTTATGGGCAAAAAACGAAAGTGCTTGGTTCCAATATTGCTGCACCAGAGAGAAAAGCGGGTTCGCAGCCGTGAACGCTAGTTGGCGCCGCGAGCAACTCCAGTGTAGGGGATTTAGACTTGTTTTTGGTTCGGCCGAGCCACCGATAGGTGCCGTGGTGGTGCCGACCGCTCGCTCTAATG
>NW_017167050.1:0-217 GCF_001652005.2 Ceratina calcarata | reverse complement strand
TAGAATCTTCGTATCATAAAGAGAAATGGGTTAATCCTTATTTATGGATTTCTAATGAATTTCAAGCACTTGACAGAAAATGAATGATTAAAACTTATACTTTTGAGGTGAATAGAAACAAAATGAGTGAAGCATTAATTTTCTCTTACAATTGTACCATCAAAGAAATATATTGATTCTTATTTAAAGAAAGAACACAATGTTTTTATCATTAAAG
>NW_017167049.1:0-217 GCF_001652005.2 Ceratina calcarata | reverse complement strand
GAATCAATTGTCCACATCTGTTTATTCATCTCACCCGTTGTTGTTTCATAGACACCTTTCGCCATGAATGTGTGCTCCTCCCTAACGTTCTCCGCCATCCTACTCTGCTCGCCCCTCTGATGGGTTGAACGATTCGACCTGGAGTTGAAATGTCGTCCCGGATTCTGTTGGTTGCCATATTTCCTCGGTTGATACCCTGTTGGCTGCCTATTCTTGT
>NW_017167048.1:0-217 GCF_001652005.2 Ceratina calcarata | reverse complement strand
GGAAGCGCGAGGTCACTATCTCTCTCACTCCCCTGTGACACGTCACACGCGCGTCTCCTTTCTCCGTCGCGCTCTGCCCGTTTCGAACTTTTTTCGGTCGCGAATCTAAACATCGCGACCGTTGCAACGACCGACCCGGCAAGAAACTCGGCGCGTTTATCTTTACTTTTTCTAACGTCGCGGTGACTTTCGCGGAACCTCAATACGGTCCCGCGTT
>NW_017167047.1:0-217 GCF_001652005.2 Ceratina calcarata | reverse complement strand
GGTGTTCCTTCTAGCTAGCACCCCTCCCGTAGAAATACTTATCAGAGTTCATGATAAATATTACGACCTCACTCGCGCTCTGAATCCAGCGGATGCCATGTACACGGAAAACGAGAAAGCAAGATTAGAAAAAGAAAGACAAACGGAAATAATACATACCTGGTATGAAACACTTCGGCGTTCAAGCAGTCGGAACCAAAAAGTGGTCAAAGCGATC
>NW_017167046.1:0-217 GCF_001652005.2 Ceratina calcarata | reverse complement strand
CGCGAGAATCCTTGATATTGAGACGAACCGACTGCGAATCCTCAAAATGGAATTAGTCGTACTGCACTTGTGTTCACGACAGAAACCGATACGCGGAACTCCTCGTTCTATAAAATCCGTAACTGGAATGAGCGTCTTTTCGAAAACGTCCTTTACCTCGGCCATCGCGAGGTGGGAATCGCGAGGTCTCTATCTCGCTCGCTCCCCGGTGACACGT
>NW_017167045.1:0-217 GCF_001652005.2 Ceratina calcarata | reverse complement strand
CATCGCTTCTTTCCATAACTCTTTCTGGTCAGATTTCATAGCCTCATTAAAATCGTTTGGCACTTTCTGTGCTAAGTACATTACCGGACAACCACAAAATTCAGTTTTTCTAATCGTACGTCTATCGCGCAGATTCCCTACATTTTCGTCATTTATTTGTGCATGCCCTACAATCTCGCTCTTACTTCTCTCACTCTCAGCACTTTCATACACTTTG
>NW_017167044.1:0-1726 GCF_001652005.2 Ceratina calcarata | reverse complement strand
AATAAATAATATTTACGACACGAGTTCAATCGTTCTCGTGTCCATGTTACCGGAATTCCTTTTCCAATCGCGTAGCTGATAAAAGCTTCTATACACTTAAGAAAGCTGTACTCAGTTTAGGTCTACTGGATTGGGTTACTAGATTGCAAACGTTTCTAATGTACTTTAAAACAGTAAATAAACCACTTTTACCTTCGATCCACTTTTAAGTGACTTAAAAAAATGATAAAAATTATTTTAAGAAATAACAGTACATAGATTATATTTATTAGGGAATTTATGATAGGTTAAACTATTGGTTACAATGGCTAACTACATAATTAGTTTAGCTATAAGGGAAGTTTGGGTTAAGGGTTTGGTTTTAGACTTCATTTTTTAAATCCATACTGAGTCTATTAATTAGGTTTGATTATCTATATCGCAGGTGGTTTAATCTAATATCATCGACATTTTGCTTAATCTCACTACCAAAAATCCCATAAAAATACTGGTTCTTTCCGTTTAGAGATCTTGCGTCGACGAATAAAGGCCCGATCGATAATAATCCTCGCAGGGACATCGTTACAACCGATTCGATTCGCTGCTGATTATTATGGTTATTCATTCTTCACTAAGAGTTTTAAATAAAGTTAAGTCATTCTTTAATATTGGACAGTAGTTGGTCTCTTTATATGAGAGGATCGTAATAAATATAAAAGAATCGTAATAAATGTAAAAGAATAAATTGAACAGTGACATTGTTTCAAAAACATGAAAAATAATATCTGTGACTTTCCCAGTTAAATGGGTTTACATAAGAAAATTAATTAATCTGGCATTCAGATTAATTATAAAATATGAAATCTTGATTAATTTGTTGTCTCTGAATTTTTGAATTACCCGAATCGGAACGAATGCTCCAATTAAACCGAGATAATAAATCGTGGCGTCGGGGCTCTGATCGATTCGAGCGAACGGTCCTCCAGGGGAATACATCATTTAAGCAGAAAGACATTACCGCGTCTAACGCGTCGATGATATAGCGACCGGCCATAAATCTGCATCGAGCGCGGGGAATGAAATAGACCAGTGAATAGCCGCGTACCATCCATCAGGTCGGGTAGATTTCGGACATCTGCTGCGGGCGTGGATAAAGAATTTCTGCGAATTCTCGTCTCGATACCATCGCGCGTTCTCAAGCATGCGACGTGAATATTAAACCGGCAAAGTCATGGAACGAGATCACGAATAGGGAAAACCGCTGACAAGCCCTGACCGAGTACCGTTCGTTAAGAATAGATCCCTAGCTAACGAACTTAACCAGTTAATACATCATCCGAAGGATGATCGAGCGAGGGTATGTACACTCACCGATTTTTCCTGCACGCGGATGTTACTTTATATATATTGATCATCCAACTTACCTGTGAGCACAGAAAAATTTAATTAGATAAGGGATTCATAGAGCATACAGGCGTACATGTAAATTTATGAATTCTACCAATCACACGTGAATTTTAAGTTAGCTACCAATCATCCAAGTCTTTTAGATTAGATTGGAAATGGTAATGAAAATGAGAAAAATTTAATTAGATGAGGGATTCATCGACTACACAGGGAGTGGTACATGTAAAATGAATTCTAGCAATCATGTATGAATTTTATGTTAGATTGGAAATAGTAATAGAAATGAGAATAATTTAATTATACGAAGGATTCATGAACTACAGAGGCGTATATGTAGACT
>NW_017167043.1:0-217 GCF_001652005.2 Ceratina calcarata | reverse complement strand
TGAGTGCGAAGAGTCTTTGTTGTGGCTTCAGTGGGGCCTTCTTCAGCGCCTCTAGACCAGGTGCGATGATTTCCGCGGGTTTAACACCGCCGAAGGTATGATTGTGTAAAAAATACTATATAATTTATTTTTTCATGGAAAAGAATGTTACTTTCCTACAACACATTATTTTTGTTTATCCACGAATTATGTGTATTATTCAATCCTAGCCATTTCA
>NW_017167042.1:0-217 GCF_001652005.2 Ceratina calcarata | reverse complement strand
GGGCCGATCATTAATGTGTCATTGAGCGAGACTCCGGAACTTGATTTTGCGGATCCATCGAATACGACGCGAACTTTAGTTGTATTGCTCGATTCTTTAATGACTGCGTGATGTGGCAGATAGAATCCTTTTTCGTCGTCCCTTTCGAGTTTCGACATATGTCCCAGTTGTAAATACTCGTCGATGACTGCTGAGTATTGTTGCTGCAATGATTTGT
>NW_017167041.1:0-217 GCF_001652005.2 Ceratina calcarata | reverse complement strand
CTCAAGCCCTGCGCCGCCAGTGCCTCGACGATCCTATTGAGGGAGTCTAGCAGTCCCTCAACCGTGGCGGCGAGCAGCACCAGGTCGTCCGCGAAAACAAGGGCATTCACCCTCACCCCATGCAAATCATAGCCAACGGTATGCTGCACCGCTTCCAGTGTTTTGTCCATGACCGCATTAAAGATGAGTGGCGACAGTGGGTCACATTGCCTCACCT
>NW_017167040.1:0-217 GCF_001652005.2 Ceratina calcarata | reverse complement strand
AGTGTTTCTGAACAAGAATTTCCTTTGCTAAAATGCAAAGTGAGCTATGGTTTTTTAATTACTGGCGAAAAACACTGACCAATGAGAGCGCGCGAAAGACCTGCGCTGACCAATGGCCGAGCGCCACGATGCGAGCCACCACTGCCGTGGCTCAGCGCGGATCTTCAATCACCTCTCTTCGGCTCTAGCACTTTTTCTGGAACACCCTGTATAGTTT
>NW_017167039.1:0-217 GCF_001652005.2 Ceratina calcarata | reverse complement strand
CTATTTAGCTGCTTCTAATGAGATTTCAAACAACAATTTAGTCCTTTCAGCGCAATGGAAATTTTTATTTGTTTTTAGATATAAATCCGAGCTAGAATTTCAATCTAAGTACATTTTACGGTACACTGGCCGTGTCACGATTTACCTTGCTCATAAATAAGATTGTTTAAAAAGGGAATAAGTTAATTTCCCAATCGCCTCTCCGATTTAATTTAAT
>NW_017167037.1:0-217 GCF_001652005.2 Ceratina calcarata | reverse complement strand
GTACACATGAGATTTTTTCAAATTTTTATAGTACAAATTGAAATAGGAAAAAATTCATAAATAATGAACATCAATTTTTATCCTGATTCTCAGCTGAGTTTAATTAACAATTTTATTTTGCAAGTTGCAGTTGATGAAAAATTGTGCAAAAATTCAGGGTTGTGCTATAATACAATTAGGATACATGAGAATTTTTCCAAATTTTTCTACCCACTAT
>NW_017167036.1:0-217 GCF_001652005.2 Ceratina calcarata | reverse complement strand
ATCTTCGTTGCACCTCGCTTCATTTATAATTTATAATGACAGAAGAGATACTTTTCCCAATGAGATAATGGAATTCACAATTGGCTGTGTGTTAACATCAGCATACCGGCCCCGAACAAACGGACCTAATATATAAAAAAATCTGCTTATGATACATCGACTCACGAAATAAGAACTTTTATACTGTACGAAGCGCAATGTTTGTGCCACTTACGAT
>NW_017167035.1:0-217 GCF_001652005.2 Ceratina calcarata | reverse complement strand
GAAAATTAGATCTTAGAAACGTTTCTAGAGCAATCCTAAAAGATTAGGTTTACGTACAGATTGTTCTTGGAATCGGCCGATCATTTTCAAATGCAAACTTCGATCACTTTTCTTTTACGTATGAGTAAGCTAAGCGCCGTGGCGGGACCACGAGCAGCACATTTAAAAAAGGCACGAGAATAATAATAATAATGATAATGATGATGATGATAATAAA
>NW_017167034.1:0-217 GCF_001652005.2 Ceratina calcarata | reverse complement strand
AGTTGTTTGGAGCCCATTTATTGCCTTCTCTTGGAAGAAAGTGATTTGGGCTCGGGTTCGAAGCGTGGGTAAAAACAGATGGCTGTGGACAGCACTGTTTAGAGGAAACGTGTATTTGTTAGTATTAAATTTGTCAACAGATACGGCTGCGTAGCGAGCGTTCGATTGTGGGAAAACTGTTTAGATTATTAGGACAAGCTTGGACTCGATAGTTGTC
>NW_017167033.1:0-1726 GCF_001652005.2 Ceratina calcarata | reverse complement strand
GCTGATTATATTTATCAAGAATATCTGCTATTTTACTTCAATCATATTTTCTGTAGTTTATAGATAGTTTATTGTGAACTATTTGAAACAGAGAGCATAGCGAAGATTGCTATTGCAGCGTTTTCATCGATATTTAATCAAATCACTGTCGTGACAATCTTATTTCTTTCCAATATTCGTAGACAATCGTTGTGCCAGTCGCACAGTCGGCTGCGTGGTTCCTGTTAAAAAAAAAGGCTGCCAATGCTGTGTCTGGTACCCGTCCAACTATCCCCGAAGAGAATAATAGCGAGGGAAAAGAGCGACGAGGAAAGGTAGCCAAGGAATCTCGATTCTCATCGCGAGATACCGGCGAACCACGACGACAGGTTTTACCTTGCCGCTCCGGTTTGGCTCCCTGGTATCAAAACACGATACTGTCCCCTGTAACCGCGATAAATGCGATGTGCACCGGGTGCTCCCATCGAATCGATGAAATTGCCTAGAAATATACAATTTTCTAATGATTTTTTACTTGCACGAGGTTTAAATTAATAGATTCCATAAATATTGTCCTCTCTTCCTTAGAATTTTTCTACATTCCATAAATAATTTTTATAATTCATCGTTATGTGATCAACCATTGCAAATATAAATAGAGTGACTGAAAATCCGTTATGTAGTAGATCGATTTTATATTTGTTGCTATTCGATTCATTAATGGAAGTACAATTAATAGTTTTAGTCGAAAGATGCAACAGAGTACAGTACGATTTTATGCATTGCTACGTGCATATGTAATTTAGAAGGCTTTTAGCTAAAAATGGTAAATTGCAAGTTATCCATTTCTCATCTCACGTCTTTTTATTTGTATGATTAACAAAATTGTCATTTGCAGTATTTTATTTTTTGCAAGACAAAGTACTATCAATTAACAAAGTGCATTTCATCAGAAATTTCTTTCATCATTTGAGTATTGCAATATACACGCATAGTTTCTTTTATTACGTACGGTCTTTATATTTCATGCAGGTTCAGTTTTTCTATAAAAGCATAAAATCTGTATTCTGAACATTTTATTATAACCTTCCAAAGCTGAGAGATTACGCTTGAGCGTGTTACAGGAAATATAATAATGTTACTGAATGTAACGGTAGCTAAATTTCATAAATTTCACGATACACGCATATCGATCACAACGATCGGCCCATCACGAACGGGTAATATCTTAATCTTCCGATCATCGGTCATCCTTCCCCGGATGGCGTTTATTCATCGGCCTGGTTCCCGTTGATAAAACGCATATTGCCAGCCGTGGTTGCCGCGCAATCAGAGAGCGGCGAGGCATAGTATTCACGGCGATGATGTATTAATACTATTATCGCCCGATGATCACCTGCGGCCCCAAACCAACCTGACATTCTCGTTATTATATAATCAGCCGCAAACCGCCCTTCGATCGCCTGACACGACCACCGTGTCGTCATTTTACCCGTTTTTTAATTATTCAAATAGGCTCGTAAATCGCAATTAAATGTCTTGTTTCGAAGGTCGCCTGGAACAGAATTTTCTCGTTTGGTATCTTTACATATAAGTTAAGAGATACCAATTTAAATCAGATTACATTTTCATAAACAGTCATTTTATACGAAGTTATTTTAGATGAAGAATTCGTAATTTACCCAATGATTGTTATTTTATAATTCATGAAGTGATGATTAGTCAGGATTTCGTGAATTTTATTTAC
>NW_017167032.1:0-217 GCF_001652005.2 Ceratina calcarata | reverse complement strand
TCATTGAAAGTATTATTCCATACAGTTTAACATAATTATGGTATCTTTATTCTGTTGAAGAAACAGCAAAATTCCAGCTAAACCATCCACTAATGGAATGGAAATATTCACATATTTTTTTGTGCAAAATGTCGTGCTGAAGTCGATGCAATCTGATTCTAATCGTAAATATAATTATAACAATTAATTCCATTATGTTTCATATCATATTTTGTCG
>NW_017167031.1:0-217 GCF_001652005.2 Ceratina calcarata | reverse complement strand
TCCAATTTTGGAGAAAAATTTTGCTGTCCATGAATTCTTGGAAATGACGTCATCACCAGGAGTTAGTGCTACCTCTTATACTATCATATTCTCCTAATACAAAGTTTAATTTTCGAGAAAATTTTTGCTCCGAGAATTCTTGGAAATGACGTCATCAGGAGAAGTTAGTGCTACCTCCTATGCTATCATATTCTCCTAATACAAAGTTAAATTTTCG
>NW_017167030.1:0-217 GCF_001652005.2 Ceratina calcarata | reverse complement strand
ATGCTGCAGTGACTTTCATTAATATTCGAACACATTCCAAAACGAAATAACTTTTTTAATATTGAACTAAATAGCTAAATTTTCTATGCTGTGCTAGAAGGTTTAGTTTACTATATAATGTGTAACATGATTGAAAAAAAATTGGTATTCGTCGAGCTTTCAAATAAAAAATAAAGGACATTTTTAACTTTTCTTACTATAATTAATAGTAAATATT
>NW_017167029.1:0-217 GCF_001652005.2 Ceratina calcarata | reverse complement strand
AACGTGAATGGGTCAATGGGTCGACCTTCGGTACTCGAAGACAGAAATACATGGTCCGCAGCAGTTGGTTACAGATAATGTGTTTATATTTTTCAACTGAACCCGACCTTCGTTTCCTTGACAGCCTTCTTAAAAATTCTTCACGTACAGAACACTCGAACTGATGACAAGGGACAGTTTCCAGACTTGCACTTACCAGATGCGAACGATTGAATTT
>NW_017167028.1:0-217 GCF_001652005.2 Ceratina calcarata | reverse complement strand
GAGACGATAAGCCGTCTGTGTTCCTCCGCAGGTTAAAGTTCCTGGCCGATGGTCAATGTCAGGAGTCGATGTTGCGCGCATTCTTTTTAGATCAATTATCGCACAGTGCACGTTCGATCCTCGCGGTGCCTACCAGCCTGACGTTGGATCAGCTCGCCGAGTAGGCTGATCTCGTTTACGAACAGTTAAGGTATATTCCTGCCGCAACGGTGTCGGG
>NW_017167027.1:0-217 GCF_001652005.2 Ceratina calcarata | reverse complement strand
TAAAATTCTTTATGATTCGAATTTTTACATTTCCTTCCCTCAGTAGTTGTATTCCATTTTGTTAAATACTTTTGTACACAACAACATTATGCATAAGTTGAAAAAATAAAGTTAAATGGATTGGAAGTGTGTCCAGTCAGTTATATTCCGTTGCAGCTACGACGTTGTTAAGTCGTCGGTTGGCCGAGCCAGACAAGTGACTGGCTGCTATGCTCTT
>NW_017167026.1:0-217 GCF_001652005.2 Ceratina calcarata | reverse complement strand
GGTGCGGATTACAGGCATTAGCCGCTGTCAGTAGACCGCCCACGAGTTTCGCCTCTTCGTGACCTGCGTGAGTCAAAAGCAGCGGTACCTGTATCCGGTGTTCGTCCCTGTGGCCCGCGTGAGTCTGATAAGTCAAGGTCTCGTGAGTGCCTTATCGTCCATGGGCTGGATGCAGTGCCACCGTCAGTAGACCGCCCGTGTAGATTCGATTTCCCTG
>NW_017167025.1:0-217 GCF_001652005.2 Ceratina calcarata | reverse complement strand
GTTCTCGATATTCAAGACGCTCGGTTATAGATCATTTCGACAAGAACGATTATCGTTCAACCGATACGTATCTATTACGAGTGCATCCTAATTCGTAGTTTGAAAAAGTAGGATTACCTCCGAATAGGAATATTCACGTTTCTAACGTGAATTCCTATTCGTGTAATTCATATTCGATTACGAACTACACAGGACGGAAAGATTCTCTTCCGTTGCA
>NW_017167024.1:0-217 GCF_001652005.2 Ceratina calcarata | reverse complement strand
TTGGCCTGGCTCCCCTTCTCTATTTATATTATCTCTATGACTGTAACAGACTAAAACATATCGCCATATTGTTGGTAGTGCGCGGATTCCAATTTAAAAGATTCGTACGAAATTTCTAGCGCGCGTTGAGGATTCCGACTCAAAGCATCTACATGGGCCATCTGCGAATCCTGCTCGCAAACTCCTGCACTTCTAATTACTAACGTGCAACGCGAGG
>NW_017167023.1:0-217 GCF_001652005.2 Ceratina calcarata | reverse complement strand
CAGGTAATATTCGGTTTAGGGTTCTTCTTAAAAGGTGAGGTATACCTAAAAGAAACGAACTCATTTCCACTGTTCTTTCTTTCAATGACCTGTTTATTATACTGAGGCGTCGTTAGCAAGTATCTCGATG
This sequence comes from Ceratina calcarata, assembly GCF_001652005.2. Taxonomy (NCBI): domain Eukaryota; kingdom Metazoa; phylum Arthropoda; class Insecta; order Hymenoptera; family Apidae; genus Ceratina; species Ceratina calcarata. The sequence goes on along the minus strand of NW_017167023.1, from coordinate 87 downwards.
AATTGCAACAGATTCGATGCATTTCGAATGTGACAGTTTGTTTTTTTTATTTTCTCAACGATTCAAAATCCTTATTGAGAACGTAGA
>NW_017167022.1:0-1728 GCF_001652005.2 Ceratina calcarata | reverse complement strand
AGAACACTGAAAAACCAACCGGAACGGAGATACAGAGCATTTTATCCACGAGAACACAAAAGACGGCTGGACGGCCAACAGGAGCACGATTATCGACCCAGATCCACCGAACGACTGGTACTTACGCACACCAAAGAGACTAGCGGACCTCAAACGACGAACAAGCATAAAGAACGGCGATAAGAGACATTTTATCGAACACAGCCCTAGAATAGATCTCGAAAACTGGAAGACATACAGACACCGGACCTGAACCATCGGGTAGCTTGAGATATTCTGAACAAAAGTGTTCCTTTTGGATAGAACACTGAAGAACGAACCGGAACGGAGATACAGAGCATTTCATTCACGAGAACCCAAAAGACGGCTGGACGGCAAATAGGAGCACGAGTATCGACCCCGATCCACCGAGCGACTCGTAATTATGCGAACGAAACAGACTAGCGAGCCTCAAACGACGAACAAGCACAAAGAATGGCGATAAGAGACATTTTACGCACACAGCCCTAGAATAGATCTCGAAAACTGGAAGGCGTACAGACACCGGTTGTGGTCCATCGGATAGCTTGAGATTTTCTGAACAACAGTGTTCCTTATGGATAGAATACTGAAAAACCAACCGGAACAGAGATACAGAGCATTTTATCCACGAGAACCCACAAGACGGCTGGACTGTCAAGAGGAGCACGAGTATCGACCTCGATCCAGCGAGCGACTCGTAATTACGCACACCAAATAGACTAGCGAGCCTCAAACGACGAACAAGCACAAAGAATGGCGATAAGAGACATTTTACGCCCTCAGCCCTAGAATAGATCTCGAAAACTGGAAGGCGTACAGACACCGGTCCTGAACCATCGGATAGCTTGAGATTTCTTGTACAAAAGTGTTCCTTTTGGATAGAACACTGAAAAACCAACCGGAAAGGAGATACAGAGCATTTTAAACACGAGAACCCAAAAGACGGCTGGACGGCCAACAGGAGCACGAGTATCGACCCCGATCCACCGAACGACTCGTAATTACGCAAACCAGACAGACTAGACAGCCTCAAACGACGAACAAGCACAAAGAACGGCGATAAGAGACATTTTACGCACACAGCCCTAGAATAGATCTCGAAAACCGGAACGCGTACAGACACAGGTCCTGGACCATCGATTAGCTTGAGATTTTTTGTACAAGAGTGTTCCTTTTGGATAGAACACTGAAAAACAAACCGGAAAGGAGATACAGAGCATTTTATCCACGAGAACCCAAAAGACGGCTGGACGGTCAACAGGAGCATGAGTATCGAACCCGATACAAAGAACGACTCGTAATTACGCAAACCAAAGATACTAGCGAGCCTCGAACGACGAACAGGCAGAACGAACGGCGATAAGAGACATTTTACGCACACAGCCCTAGAATAGATCTCTAAAACCGGAAGGCGTACAGACACAGGTCCTGGACCATCGGATGGCTTGAGATTTTCTGAATAAAAGTGTTCCTTATGGATAGAATACTGAAAAACCAACCGGAACGGAGATACAGAGCATTTTATCCACGAGAACCCACAAGACGGCTGGACTGTCAAGAGGAGCACGAGTATCGACCCCGATCCACCGAGCGACTCGTAATTACGCGAACCAAACGGACTAGCGAGCCTCAAACGACGAACAAGCACAAATAACGGCGATAAGAGACATTTTACGCACACAGCCCTAGAATAGATCTCGAAAACTG
>NW_017167021.1:0-217 GCF_001652005.2 Ceratina calcarata | reverse complement strand
TGTACACTTAAACAATGCTAGCATGTTGAATTTGTTATTATAGATTTCTATTAGTATTAAAAAGCTACCTGCAAAATTTTTAATTAATTTATCGGTTTTTTGAAAAATTATAGTGATTTAAAATTTGCATGTACATTTATGGTAATCAGCAGTAACCCAAAAAAAACTTTCTGGTATTTGGTGTGCACGCGCGAAGTTGGAAGAAACAACTAACTTG
>NW_017167020.1:0-217 GCF_001652005.2 Ceratina calcarata | reverse complement strand
GTAAAATTGGTCGCTTCATGTGTCGAAGTATTATACGCGTACGTAGCGAAGGGTAGCAAAAGGTCCCAACCTTCCTGAGTCTCTAAATAATGCTTCAAGTATTCTACTAATACTAGGTGACTCCTTTCGAGCGATCCATTCGTTTGTGCTCTATATCCAGATGTAGTTGCATGACTAATTCTAAATGTTTTAGCGATTCCTGCAATAGTTTGATTGA
>NW_017167019.1:0-217 GCF_001652005.2 Ceratina calcarata | reverse complement strand
AGTGAAAATGTTTATGTTACGAATAGTTTAGACAACATTTTACAAACACTGATAAATCGTAATCGCACAAGCGTATCGTTGCGTATGAACTTACCCCGTAATTAATTGCAATGGAAATAATTGCATTATTCATAACGCAATCTCGCTCATCTCGCAATCAATATACGCTTGTGCGATTACGATTTTAATTGTAACAATGAATTTGTAATTTGTGTTT
>NW_017167018.1:0-217 GCF_001652005.2 Ceratina calcarata | reverse complement strand
TTTTGAAATCTTGCAATATTATAATTAAGAAAGGAAGAATTGCAAAAATTATTGATAGCAAATATAAATTTATTGCTATAGCATTCAAAGAAAATAGTACTTATAAAATGAAAAGCAGTTCGGAATACGAAAGTAAGTTAGTAAACAGTACCGAGCAAGGTAATATAAGTCTGAAAGAGAAACGGCACAGAATGTTAGGTCACGTAAACTTTAATTA
>NW_017167017.1:0-217 GCF_001652005.2 Ceratina calcarata | reverse complement strand
GAATGTACTTACTTAAGTACGTATTATATTACATGAGGAATAGTCACTAAAGAATACCCCGATTTTTAATAATCCGAACACTTACTTCGCTATTCGGTAGTAACGAATTTTTGTATAGAAGAAATAATTATTAGAGATGCCAATGAAAGTGTTGAAAGCAATCTCTCTGAGAACATAAACGGAAGAATGTAGTTAAGAACCCTTCGCACACTTGAAA
>NW_017167016.1:0-217 GCF_001652005.2 Ceratina calcarata | reverse complement strand
GTGGTTCTCTGTTTTTTGTACCTAATATAATCTTTTGTGCTCTTCAATTTAGTCAATTATTAGTGGAGTGATCAACTGAATTCTGTCCTTTTAATTGACTTCTTGGGGAATACAAGTCTAACTTATTCATTTAAGTATCAGTGATAGATAACTAATAACTTTTAATTTCAATTCACAACAGTACACTTTAATCTTCGTTTCCCAAAGGACGTTTATG
>NW_017167015.1:0-217 GCF_001652005.2 Ceratina calcarata | reverse complement strand
AAATATATCTATGTCGACCAATATCATTGAGAGCTCCTTCTTTCGCTTTATAATGCTTCTGGCGTTCCAGAAAGTAATTTTGAGGTCCTTTTTATACACTTCGTTCATTATATTTGCTTAGTTCGATTGTGCAACTCAGTAAGTAATGTATTTGTCAAGCTGTTCCTTCAATTTGCTTGCTACTTTAGTTTTAGCAGGATCTTGATTGAGTAAATCA
>NW_017167014.1:0-217 GCF_001652005.2 Ceratina calcarata | reverse complement strand
TCTTCGTCCTGCAAGCTATTTAAAAAGATTTGACCTCTGGTACTCAGCCTACTTCTTTATAAAGTAGTTTCCACCACCGCTTCTTTTTTCTTTACTTTAACAACTCGGCAGTTACTATGAAAGTAGCACTGACCAATAAACAATTGTCCATCTCGCTGGAGTATCATTCAGTGCGTTCGCTATGGATCACTGCTTCGTTCGTTGCCTTGGCAAACTT
>NW_017167013.1:0-217 GCF_001652005.2 Ceratina calcarata | reverse complement strand
TTTATGTTCTCAGATTTTGCAGGGCCTTTACTGAATGTATAGCAGATCGTCTGCTTCCATTTTTTTGACACTCCTCTTAGCATGAAAACCAATCTTATATGGTCGACGAGTTTGTCCTGCCTCAACTCCCTGTAAACGATCATGCAGTGCGTCATACTCTACACGCGGAGTCAACGCCATTTCATCAAATAATATGGAACAAAATCTATCTTTCTGT
>NW_017167012.1:0-217 GCF_001652005.2 Ceratina calcarata | reverse complement strand
TTTTGAGTATACTTCGTTCATACAAAACGTGGTACATTTTAGGTATACTTCATTATAAAACACCGAAATCTCTTTAGGTCACCTCCAGGGACCTTCAAGGATCAGCTTCGTACAATGAATCTCAAACATTGTGGCACATGACGTTTTTAGTATACTTCGTTAATACAAAACGTGGTACATTTTAGGTATACTTCATTACAAATCTCCAAAATCTTTT
>NW_017167011.1:0-1731 GCF_001652005.2 Ceratina calcarata | reverse complement strand
CAAACACACACATACAAACGCACCGTGCCGAGTAGGCGTAACTGCCGAAAGGTCAACGTGTCCTTCACACCGGTACGCTGTCTTCAATCGACGCACACATACGCATTGCACCGAGCAAAGACTAGCGTAAACACGCACACCCGAGAACACGGACGCACCAAGAACCGCACATGTACATATAAATAGGTACGTATATGTGTATATGTACAGCTGGAGGAAACCAGAGACGCTAAAACGAGGACAACGCCAAGGGAAGAGCGGGATGCCCGAACGCGACGAGACGACGAGTGCGAACGCATGAGTAAATACACTTGTACGACTGAACGGGTTATAATGAAATAAATGCGAATCGAGGGAAAATGGGAATAAATAAATGAAAAAAGGAAACGGGGTCAGCCACCCTTACTCTCCCATCCTCTTCCGGTATGTGTACGAACGAACGAACGAACGAACGAACGAAAGAGCGAACGGCTCGGTATACGATAAAGAGCTAACCTGAACGGGATATGCGCACGAGACCCTTTCTCTTTAAGAGTCGACGAACCATTCCCCCGCTTAACAAGAAATTAAAACGATAAAGTCAAGATCGCCAGAAATATAGCCGTGATTAGGAACCTCGGACTCCTTTTATTCCTGCACAAAACTTTCTCACCCAACACCACCGCTAGATGGATCTCTGAACACAAACGCGCTCCATTTTCAAATCCGGTAGTAACGGACACGTGATCCTGACAAAATGGATTAGAATGAAACGCCTCTAATAAACGAAAAATCTGAAAACGACCCGATAGCACGTAGACGAAGAAGTAAGCAACGATAAACACGGTAGCAATATCGCATGGATACTCAGTCACACTGGACCAAGAAACCGGCAATAATCTTAAAGCGGGAAAATCAAACGATTTACCGACAAACACTTCCCCCCAAAATCACGCTCTATTAAAGGACCGATATTAAAAACAAAGGTAGTCAATGAGGAAGCTAATCTTTAAAGACACCTTTCAAAACACAAACCAACGAGAGAAGGAGTCCGCGTTCAAACTGACACGCGCCCGGTTCCCAAGATAGGAAATGTAACAGCTTGATATTTTGCAAAGAAGGAAACCGAAAAGAAGCGATTCAAATCGAGTATACGTGCACTGGACGTACCTATTACAACACGAGCCTTAGACTTGAAATTTACGATTAAAAACAGCCCGCTGCTATCGAACAAGGAGGTCTTATACAGAAGACCGACACCTCTACGCACGCGAAACAGGATCGAACCAATCGAAGAAACTTAAACATCTTTCTCAGAGTAGCATACACTGAGAAAATGTGCCTAATGACAGCAGACACATCCCTAGAAATCTGAAAAATGAAAAATAAAAATTGCACGACACCATCGTTTCAATAAAGAAACATCAGACGCATCCACATGTACCTACTTAAAAAAAAGAGAGAGAGACAAACGACTCGATGATACTGGATACGCCGATTCAAACAAGTGATGAAGAACGTAAAACACTTTCTTCGTTAGACACGTCCTTTACAAACACATTTTAATCTATTAAAAACCCAGAGACCCGCGATCGAATGAATCCTATCAAGGAGCACGTACAAGAGCCACGAAACGACCTTACGAAGAAACCGCCGATATTAAAATCCAAAGGTAAAGGAGCCTCGAAAACATCGGACACATCCGCAACATGTAAAACAATTACAAGTAGGGGAAAGGACTTTGGCTTAAGA
>NW_017167010.1:0-217 GCF_001652005.2 Ceratina calcarata | reverse complement strand
TGGTAGTTGATTCATGATGTAAAAAAAAGTATTGTTTTATTGGAGATGAAACGTTCGATATAATTGAATAAAATCAGAGATAAATAGTGACACTGATAGACGTATTCGTAACCGAGCCGTGGAAAAGTTTTAACGAACATGGAAATGAAAACAACTTTTCCCGCCAGGCAGTTTCTAATTAGATTATACGGACAATAGGAGAAACGGCATATTTAAA
>NW_017167009.1:0-217 GCF_001652005.2 Ceratina calcarata | reverse complement strand
GGTCGATAAAGATAACATGGAAGGTTTCCTTCGCCATCGCCAGCCATGCCAGACCTTCCGACTGTATCAGTCGATACTGACGTCCAACCTGCCCATTCCTGCGCAGATTTTTTGCCCACTTAAGATAGTGAGTGAGCTCTTGACCAACATGGTGCTGCACGCGCTGCCAATGCTAGAATGAACGCTCACGCTAGCTGCATAGGTAAACAAGGTTGAG
>NW_017167008.1:0-217 GCF_001652005.2 Ceratina calcarata | reverse complement strand
ACCCGAAGATGTGCCACGGCAATCCACCTCGCTTCAGGCTGCGAGCCGACAACATCTGGGCGCGGATCAACCAAGCACACTGTGTAGTACTCTGTTACTACATCGCTCTGGAGTACGCTGAGATCTGCTGGGAGTGCGCCAGGACGACCCCATGTGAAGAAAACGTAGTCTTCATGCACCGGCCCGAGACGGCCACAGTCAGTTGGAGATGCGACCT
>NW_017167007.1:0-217 GCF_001652005.2 Ceratina calcarata | reverse complement strand
TCCGGTACTACACTTTTCATTCTCATACAAGAAGCCTTTCGTCATTGTATTGGAAGGTTTTTTAGATCGTTAGGTACTCCTTTGGAAAGAAGAAAGTTAAATCTAGTGTGTTCGATCATAATTAAATCAGATCATGCTGATATTTAGTAACTGAATAATAGATAAAAAGATTACAATGCCTTTGTTTCTATTTTTATATCCAAAGGAGATTCTGAAT
>NW_017167006.1:0-217 GCF_001652005.2 Ceratina calcarata | reverse complement strand
TCTTGTTGATGGTCCTATACTTTTTAAGGGACCGGCAAGACGATTACCTGGCCTACGTTTCGCAATACGGTTTATGACGGCAAGAATGTGTGCGCTTGTCCCAAGAAGAGGTGAAACCGTGTTTAGGACCGGATTTAGCTATTTTCTGGTGACTGTCGGTCTGCATGTTAAAAAGATGTCCCTCAAGCTTTTGTGAAAAGTTTCGCCTGACACCCAG
>NW_017167005.1:0-217 GCF_001652005.2 Ceratina calcarata | reverse complement strand
GTTTGGGATAGTATCGAACAAAACACTACAGAAAAATGAATAAGAAGTATGCAAAATAGATTAACTGAAATAATTAGGCAACATGGTGGACCGAAGAAATACTAAAAACATAATAAAGTTATTAGAATATTCGATTTTTTTATAAGACGTATATCAGTATGAATACTTTTGTGGACTGTGATTATGTACTGTGTAGATTAAAATTAATATATTTTCG
>NW_017167003.1:0-217 GCF_001652005.2 Ceratina calcarata | reverse complement strand
ATATAATTAAAAAATAAAATGATGCTCCATTCATATGAATTAATCGAATTATTCATCCTGAATTTACGTCTTTTATAATATGAATAATTCTTTCAAAAGCATAATTTGTATTGGGACAATAATGTATAGATAAGATTAATCCTGAAATAATTTGAATTATTAAAAATATTCCTAATAAAGATCCAAAATTTCATATTAAATTAATATTAATAGGTGT
>NW_017167002.1:0-217 GCF_001652005.2 Ceratina calcarata | reverse complement strand
GCGATCGTGGGAGGGATATGCGGGCGCGTATTTCGAAATATAATTTCCCTTACAAAGTAGAATAATTCGATCGATAAACGGGCGATGCACATATGCAAATATCGAAGACGTATAAAGAATGCATGCGGTGTCTAAAAATATTAGAAGCTATACATTACAATCTTTAGATGACGAATAGAATTCTTGTCTAAATTGCTTTTTTTTAATCGTTTTATTT
>NW_017167001.1:0-217 GCF_001652005.2 Ceratina calcarata | reverse complement strand
CTTCCCTGCGACGTGCCAGTAGCCTACTTTCACGCTCCTGTGTCGCATAGTGGTTTCGTCATCGTTGCCATGCAATCCACAGAGCCTGAGCTGATGGAGATGAGACTTGCAGGCCTCGGTGAATCCAGCACTCCTTACGCTGGCGTCATCCTACAAGAGCCATGGGCCCAGCGGAAATTAAGCTAGTTTCATCAGAAGAAGGTGGCATCCGGTGATT
>NW_017167000.1:0-1732 GCF_001652005.2 Ceratina calcarata | reverse complement strand
TCTAAAGTTAGTGCTACGTCAAAGATTTCTTGGAACTAGATTAAACGCCGTAGCAAGCTGAAATCCTTTCAGGTTCAACGTACGGAATACATATGAAAACATTTCCCTTTGACATTCTCACCAAACGAATTAAGTCATCCTTTAACTAATTGAGGAATTTATAAAAACGTTTAATTAAATTTCGAACGTAATATAGATATCGAAAAAATTTATAGCATGCGTTACATCAAACAATTGTAAACGAAAATAAATTTTGCACAAACTCAAAGGAATTTTATACATTCGTAATTCTATGTTCCTTATTTGAAAAAATAATATTGCAAACTATGCTAAGCATGTGTGTTTCTAAGATGATCAAAGAACAGTTCTGAATTTATTTCAGAGGTAAGAATAAACTTAACCAAAAATGGTTTGAAGATAAGTGCGCGTGGAGAAGCGAAACAACCGGTAAAACCGTTAATCCGGCAAACAACCGAGACTAGGAACACCATGCTTATCGCTAAATCGGGCAAATACCGTAGAAACGGTCGAACACACGTTTCCAAGGAATCCAAAGTTCAGATAGCGCAGACTACCACTGCTCCTAAATAATACAACTATTTTAAATGATTCTACAGATCGCTTGCCTGGTTTCCCTTCGGTTTTTCAATACGAGTCCTTTCGTGTTAAGTAGAAATATTCTTCAGTGATATGCATGGAATTTTCATGACGTAAATCATATCGACTAATTAAAAAGCAATGACGTGAAGTATGTCGAGTATGTTAACCGAACAGACGGTGCTTTTACTTCTTTAAACTTATAATCTTTCTAGTTATTGATTATGAAATTATACTATTTGTTAGACATTTATATGAAAAATAGAGCATGCTTAAAAATTGTGTATTTCGATAAGGATTTCTTAAATCACGTGAACACTGAAATATGAATTCAGTTTACACATTATACGGAACATTTATAATTTCTATCAATCTTTTTATAAACATATTAGATGCACAGTTTATTGATTGCACAAGAGTACAATTACTTTTTTTTTATACCCTCTTACGATATTTTCTTTTCAGAGAAATTTCGCCAAGTCATTGAAACAATATCGGGATCATTGGCCTGCGCGAGAGAAGCTCGCAGGCAAAACACGCGCGGGAGGATGTTTTGAAAAAGGAAGGCGGGCTGTTTACCTTGGTATGCAGGCCCGAGAAGAAAGTGCGCCGGGGAGCAGAATACGACGACATGTTGATCTTGTTGACGACCATTGTCATGGCAGTACCCGAAACGTGTTCCCTCCGATTCGATCGATCTCTATCGTTTTATCTCGGCTATTGATCGACACGCAAACAGCCTCGCTCCGTGCCAGCAACGCAGCGAAACGCGCCCACCCTTACACATTCGAAACGGTTCACAGTTCGTGCGTCGCGTTTCCCGTTGCCAACAACTTCTTCATTTACGACCCTCACATAATTCCAAAACAGCGACCGCTCGCATTCCTCGACTGTCCTCGATATTACGAATACACTACGCTCCACGATTCCTAAAGCTTGTTCTCCAAATATTTAAACACTGAGAAAATAATCGAATGATTTCAAGAATCACAAGAGGTACAGATTCACGGAACGAGACGACTCAAACCAAATACGATACTGAAGCGGCGTTCGCGCGACGACTGACGGTACGCGCGGCGCGCCTTCTTTTATATTCACCCCACTGAACCAGCGTGCGACCAATGGGACTGTATGC
>NW_017166999.1:0-217 GCF_001652005.2 Ceratina calcarata | reverse complement strand
TGTTTGTCGTTGTGCTTCCCCATAGTTGATAGCAAGCGTTCGCGTCCGCTCCCATAACGATTTGTGCGTCCTCCTCTCGGCACCAGTCCATGAGCCGGTCCATCTTGTTTGTTTGTCGTTGTGCTTCCCCATAGTTGATAGCAAGCGTTCGCGTCCGCTCCCATGACGACTTGTGCGTCCTCCTCTCGGCACCAGTCCATGAGCCGGTCCATCTTGT
>NW_017166998.1:0-217 GCF_001652005.2 Ceratina calcarata | reverse complement strand
GCAGACATTGAGATGTTTAACGATTACATAATTTTATTAGCTGAAAACTTTTATGTAAATCACGTGCAATCCAGTAATCGGACTAAACACTGATATAAACAGACTAAACTTGCCGTTTACGCTGAAACATAAACTACCATATCAGGTATTATCGTTCTTTAGTAACTAACACTCTTATATGAAGTGTAAATGTAAGTAGGTTTTTTACACATTGTTT
>NW_017166997.1:0-217 GCF_001652005.2 Ceratina calcarata | reverse complement strand
GTCTGTATGTCTCGTAATTTATCAGCTGCGGTAACGCTTGTTTTGAAGTAGGTCAGTAACGCACGGCATTTTTTCAAGGTACTGACTATCTTTGGAATGGAATCTATGGAGTCGTGTACTATTAAATTTAGTGTATGTGCCGTGCATGGGAAATGTAAGTATCCCAAATTTTGTACTGCACTTTTTATATTTGCAGCATTGTCAGTTATCATTGCAA
>NW_017166996.1:0-217 GCF_001652005.2 Ceratina calcarata | reverse complement strand
TTCATCATTTTTTTAACAGCAGATTCAACTTCCCTGTCCGTTACCCTCCATTCATCACACCAACTAATACTACCAATTTTTAGTTTTTGAGTTGGAGGGGAAGGGAAGAGATTATCTAAGATTCGCTGTAATAAGTCAGAGTTAATATGTTCAGTTAGGGGAATGCCAGAGACTTTGTCCTTCTTCGTGGCCCACTTGTATGAGCGGCCCCCTCGGG
>NW_017166995.1:0-217 GCF_001652005.2 Ceratina calcarata | reverse complement strand
TTTCACGATCGAACTACGAACGAAAAAATCTGAAAAAGATTCCCTAATATCGATTGCCGCCCCACGAATGTGTGAGAATTTTTTCAGATTTTTTGCTGAACGTTTAATATGAAAAATGTGGCAAAAACAATAAGACTGTTTAACCTTCATAACTATCCTCCAGATTGAGATAGAGGGTTGAAAATTGGCACAAAACAGTATCTGTGGACACTCTATC
>NW_017166994.1:0-217 GCF_001652005.2 Ceratina calcarata | reverse complement strand
CTATGAACCCACGTGATACAAAAGGCACACGAACTGTTCTTATTCTAGTAAAGCCATAGTTACATGCAAATTAGTATTAAAAGTATCTTTGTCCAGAACACCACGTGTTTCAACAAAATTCGAATTTTACTGTTACTTCGTAACAATGAATTATCGGAAAAGAAAGGTAAAACGTCACCATTGTTAAAATTGCTAAAAAACATGAGGTGCAGTAGGG
>NW_017166992.1:0-217 GCF_001652005.2 Ceratina calcarata | reverse complement strand
CAGTTGGATAATTTAGTTATGTATACGAAATTCTAATATGTGCAGTAAATAATTTTTCGTTTAATTGGAAACGAATAATGGACATTAATGTTATGGATACAATAATCCACATTGCAAATGTATTAATAGGAAATTTAGTAATAATATAAAATAGCAGCTTGTGAAAGCCATTTCAGTTTATATAAAATGAGAGAGGAAGTGAATAGTCATATGAAAT
>NW_017166991.1:0-217 GCF_001652005.2 Ceratina calcarata | reverse complement strand
CTACAATATGATGTTCCCTATAGAGTCATTTTCCTAAAATCAACTCGTATCTGAAAGAGGCTTAAGTCCATTTAAAAAAACATCACGCTAGTGAGTTTAACGTTCTTGCATTTCAACGTTATCTTTTCATTCTGAAGGAAATTGCATGTATTTAAAATCGGGAAGATTTTGTAAAAAGATTAAAACTATAAAAGGAGATTAAATATAGCAAAAGATT
>NW_017166990.1:0-217 GCF_001652005.2 Ceratina calcarata | reverse complement strand
CATAATAATTGACCACGTTCCTTTATAACTAATTTTTAGAGGAAATACTCGTTTGAAACTGTTCCTCTCTTTAAAAGGTAATTTCTGCAACGAGAATCGGGATTTATTGCCTATTTACTGTTTGTACGAATTGTATAAGCGAACTGGATATCCGCCGACCGCGAAGGATCTTCTTTGCTCGACGTGCATTACAAAGAGTAAAGCAACTACTATTATT
>NW_017166989.1:0-1732 GCF_001652005.2 Ceratina calcarata | reverse complement strand
TTAACAGAAACAAATGCAATTAGCGTAGAATACGAAGTACCGGCTTATACCTTCCTATTTTATAAAGAGACCGTGCAGCGGCACTTTATGAACCGATTTAACAGCCAGGCTTGTTGCCGTTAAGATTTACCATCGACCGTTTCACCCTTCATTATTGCGTGTCGTTAATAACGGCTGGAAATCGTTTGTTCCGGCAAGGGAACCGGCTATCACGCTTCGACGCGTGAAACTAAAAGAAATAAGTGATCCGCGAGCGGGTGTGTAAATTTGAGAAAGGAATTAGGGCTGCCGAGAGTATACTTGTAACTGTTTCTTTGTTGATTTATTAAAGTACCTTTCTGTGTTCGTAGAAAAGCCAAACGTAATTAATTACACGATTTACTTAGACATGTACAGGACAGGTAACAATTTCTATGTAAAACAAAGTATTGTGTTTTTTAACATATTGAAGCGAGCAATTATATATTAATTTCTATCAGGAACAGTGAATCGAGTTAGGTGAATGTTACCATAACGAAGTTTCTGCCTCGCAGATAAATCCATCGTTCGGAGGGGAACAGTTAAATCGTTAACGGCGTCGCTCTGTAATTAGTAGCAGAAAATCCTTTCCTGCTTTTAATAAAATCTCAGACATAATAGCCTGATAATAAACGGTGTTCCCTTTGTAACGAAAACGTTGACATCAGGTCCCGTTCCCACTGATTAAACGTGTTCATGAAATATCGCACAAAGTGAAAGGTAGAAAATTAAAAATTATTCCAGTTCCCATTTTAATGTTTAATCAATAAACTGAAGAAACCTTCGACCAAATTTTAATGCGAATCTTATTCTTGTAATTCGAAGTAATAGGCTCTGGTCAGGGACTTATCTCTTGATTTGAATTCGCTAGTGTTTAGCATATCACGTGCAGTCGCGTACTTTTTTGACTATAAAAACTGTACCTGCAGTTTTCCACCTTTCAACCGCAGTGCGCCACGCCTTCAATTCGAAACGAACGTAGAGGAGATTCCATTCGTTCTCCCTCGAAGGGAGGAAAAAAAAACAATGGGACGATGAAAAAGAGCGTAAGAACATCAGTCAAGCGGGTTTTTATTAATCACCCACAGGAAAAGAAAGTATTATCCGAATCCCTTTGGTCAGGGAAGAAGGTCCGGGAGACAATGGGTTATTGTAGCCATCGACGAGGGCCCGTCGTTGTTCTCGGCGGACCGACAGTTAAAGACGATATCGGATCTTTTACATGAGCCGAACAATGAGCTGAACATGGTGAATGCATCCCAGTGGTATGGACGCGCGTGTACGGGAATCGTTTCGTTCCGTTTCGTTCCGCGTATCCAGGTAGAACAAGAAAGAGACCGTACCGTTATTGTCTCCTTAAAGGATCCGCAAAGCCCCAACCAGGGGTCGTTAAGAATGAAATTCGCTGGGCTTATCACCGCCGGGGAAACGGGAATTTAACTAGTTAACCGAGGACAGGGGGTATTTTCGTGTGTTTAACGAGCCACCATCGGTAATAACGGTCCTGCGTTCCTCATTGCTTTTCTCATCTTGCGTCATAAAATGGAAAGAAGGGAAAAACGACGATCATATTGTTTTGATTGTGTTAAATGAATTAACGAGCTGTAAAAGGAAATCGAATTCTGTCGTGTTCACTGCGACGGGGACTTGGCGATGCGGTCTCAGACACTGAGCATCGAATTAAAAGAACTGGATCAATTGACGAGAATTCATC
>NW_017166988.1:0-217 GCF_001652005.2 Ceratina calcarata | reverse complement strand
CAGATTCGGTCACCCGTCGGGCCCTTGGCACGGTTCGACCTCGTAACACGATATTGATGGTGCTCGACACATATCATCAGTTTCTTGCACCTACGTTTACAGTAATAGCGAGAAGTGTAAACATGTGGCAGTACTTATTGTATACATTAACAATGAAGCAAATGTAACGAAGACAAATTACGAGCAATTATGGGGTCAGCCAAATAAAAAAAAGCAG
>NW_017166987.1:0-217 GCF_001652005.2 Ceratina calcarata | reverse complement strand
ATGTTCACATTTATCAAACCGTTCCTGGTAAAAAATTGATGTTAAGAAATTATTATCAATTAAAAAGAAATTATTGGCCTTTTGTCATTGAAATTCAAAGTCAAGGTCAATCGTCTGGCACCTTCATTAGTTCAATTTTTACCAAATCATATAAATACTTTATCTAATTTATTATAAATTAGTAATTAATTTTTTTCTTACAAACACCAAGACTGGT
>NW_017166986.1:0-217 GCF_001652005.2 Ceratina calcarata | reverse complement strand
ATAAAAATAGTTTATTAGTTAAGTTCTATTAGTGTTGCCGTCTTCGAAAAACGTTTTCACATAATACTTATATCTCGTATCCATTCATTTTTAATTTAAAGCTTGACCTCCCTTAGATTTGTTACACCTTTTTGTCGATATTCGACCAGACTACATATTTCTCTGGTTCCATTCGCGGATGATTTGTTCATCTTCGATTGGAGCGCGAAACGAACGG
>NW_017166985.1:0-217 GCF_001652005.2 Ceratina calcarata | reverse complement strand
GCACCGGTGCATTCTGTCCATTCGGTCGATCCCAGTTTAAAGTGTGCTGATATTTTGGCACAGTTCCCAGAGATTACAGGCACGCAGCGTCCTGTTCCGCCTGAGTCACGTGATGTATTTCATCACATTTTAACAAAAGGACCGCCGGTTTCTGCGCGTCCCAGGCGTCTGGCACCAGATAAATTGCTGGCTGCCAAAAAAGAATTTAAAGCTTGGT
>NW_017166984.1:0-217 GCF_001652005.2 Ceratina calcarata | reverse complement strand
TGAGCTTATAAATGTAGCCGTCGATAGATCACTCGCCACCTCCAGGTGGATTGCTCGAGTAGAGAAACAGACGAAGACCACTACATATCCCTTGTAGGACTTATGCCCACGACCTTTAGTTGTGCGGACCCGAATGGGCCCGGCATAATCCAGACTAAACAGAGCAAACGATCTACTCACATGCACACGATCAGCGGGAAGGTCTCCCATCAGTTGC
>NW_017166983.1:0-217 GCF_001652005.2 Ceratina calcarata | reverse complement strand
TTCGAAAAATTCAAACTCAAACTTTAACATTTTCTCCTAATTGTACTATTGTTATCTTAAACTAAAATTAATGTAACGCAAACGCGATATGTAAATGACAGGACGAAGGATAAATGAAAAATACGTACTAAGAATATCTGGGCAGCCAGGCTGAACTGCAACCCCAAAGTCCGGGAAGAAGTTCACAGTGCCTACCGGCAGGAACGTTCCGAAGAAG
>NW_017166982.1:0-217 GCF_001652005.2 Ceratina calcarata | reverse complement strand
CTAGTGAATTATGAATGTTTGCACCGACGAAACAAGGCTCGTCAAGGCTTATCGCCCTGCAGTTCGAACCGAGCCCGAACCGAGCCTGAACCGCGCCCGAGAGCCAAACCGAGCCCGAACCGAGCCTGAACCGGGCCCGGGAACCCGAACCGAGTCCGAACCGAGCCTGAACCGGGCCCGGGAGCCAGATCCGGGCCGGAACCGAGCCTGAACCGGG
>NW_017166981.1:0-217 GCF_001652005.2 Ceratina calcarata | reverse complement strand
AGTTCTATATAGAATTATAAAAATAAAGATTTATTTTTCGCGACCGTGAAAACGGACGCGTTCTTAAATAGAAAAATACAAAAAGAAAAGGACCATTCGCGAAGCGAACGTATATTAATGATTTATTTTATTGTGTTTTATTGTGCCTCGGGTTAGCCTTGATTGTCGCCGCACGTGTGTGTCCTAGCGACGATCTCTGTAAAAAGAATCGCAAACA
>NW_017166980.1:0-217 GCF_001652005.2 Ceratina calcarata | reverse complement strand
TCTATTGGATACTCATGCAAAATTTAAAAAAATTCTATAGAAAATGGATTTTGGGTCTAACGTCCTTAACAGTGATTGGACATTGTAACGACGGCTCGGAGCATGAATTCTACGTCTCAGATTAATTATAAAAAACTAGCTGCACTCGGCGTGCCGTAGGCGCGTTTGCATCTCGACAGTGGCAGTGTGGCCAGTGTGGTTGCGAAGTTCAGAGAGG
>NW_017166979.1:0-217 GCF_001652005.2 Ceratina calcarata | reverse complement strand
GTCGCGCCTATCCGTTCTCTCACTTGCGCTTATTCCTTTCTCCCACTCTGCATACTCAAATTCGAATTCTTCGATCCGTTAACGGTTGGATGGTGACGTCGATCGCGTATTGACAACGATCGTCCGTGCCGTTTTTTGTCGCGTAATTTGGCGCGGGTCTCGAAAAACACTCCCGCTCCGGAGGACGTATAAAATACCGATGTTGTCGATTTGTTAT
>NW_017166978.1:0-1736 GCF_001652005.2 Ceratina calcarata | reverse complement strand
TTTTTTCCTTTTTTCGGATTGCCTGGTCTAATTACGTTAGGGGAAAGATCTTCTAATTCTCGCCGGGGCACCGCACCGTTCTTTTCCTAACCGGGCAGCTAGCTGCTTCCTTTTCGCGCTCCTCTGCCTCGCCGCGCCGCCGCGACTACCATGCACCAATTCATAAAATCTCTGGAGCGAGCCTAAGCGCTCCACTAACTCCGTCGACGAGTCGCTGACCTCGAGATTCAGCGGTGCGCATCAGCTGCATTTCTCCGTGCGCATAGACCAGTTGCGCTGCGATGGTCATGGTAATCCTCCTTCATAGGAAACAAGAAAATGCCGCGCGGCCGCGCCAGACGCGGAGCTATCCGCCGAAAAACGAGCGGGAAAATTACCAATTGCAACTGTACCGCGTTGCTCCATGCCTCGCGCCGATGGTTAACTATCGTCGACGAACGTTAATTAAAAAAGTACCGCAAAGTTTGGCCGAGGCGCGCCTCTGGATGAACTTCTGTAAAGTGTCATCGACCCCCGTGATCGTTCCGCACAGATTTCACTGGCCAAAACCGAATAAAGCACGAACAGTAAGTAATAAGATAAAAGTCTGATAGAAATCATTAATTTCAATGTTGTCGAAGTTAAACCAAATGTCAACGAATTAATCAAACGTAGAAAAGAATCAGTGGAAGAGCATCGCATCTTACAATTAAATATTGACATCGACTTTTGTATTCATAAACAATAAAGGAGGAAATTAGAAGGGTAAGAAATGTAAAAATTTGTCAAAGTTCGATTGCGTCTCGCGTAAAGTTCTTGGCTTTTCGAAGCCATCGTGTAAATTCTATCAGTCTATTTCGCTGTACGCCGCGCGCCGCGGCGGCGGTCTGCGATCATGCCCCACTCCGGCACAGGTACACGTGAAAAGTCACGCTCTGTTGGGTTCAGGTATAGTTAGTTTGTAATATACTGGGTGACTCCTCATCTGACATTTCGAATCGGATTGTACCGCGTCGAATTCTCTTTCGATCCAGTTTGTATCGTCGCGACAAATTGCTTCGTTCAACGAATTTATCGGCAAGCGGCGTAAGCCATAATGGAGAAAGTTCATCGAAGACGCAGCGATCTTTAGCCGGACTTTATTCCGCAGCGAACCGTTTCCTCGTAGAACTGTAACGGGGTCCGGCACACAATCACGCGATCGACATTTTATTGAGAACATAAACGCGCGGGGCAGGCATCGTTAAATAAACCGTGGAAATGCGTTCCCACGAACTACGAATCGTTCGACCGGCAACGTATTATGGTTCGATGCACGTGAAATCATCGGTACCGCGTAAATCGAACGCGTTATTAATATACCACATTTCTGATGTAGCACGAATCTTGTTGCAATTAGCGCGAGGGGCCAACATCTTCTGTTTCTATGTCGCGATGTAGCCGCGGCGGAACACGGACACGGCGCGCGACGAGTCCGAATGGACCTCTAAAATAAACTTCTCCACGTCGAGCCTTCTGAGCGGCGCACGACGTCGAAGAAATAAGAAAAGAAAATAGCAAAGACGAGGGCAATTTAGAAGGTTGCCCGAAAATCAAGTGAGCCGGCGCCACGTGCCCGAAACTTCGGTGCCGTTTCATCATATACTCTTCACCGAAAAACATATTTTTTGATCCCCCTGTACCAATACAAAGCGATGGCATTGTATATATTTTCAATCCCTGTCGGCACAAAACGAGCTACGTATTTTTCTACGTTC
>NW_017166977.1:0-217 GCF_001652005.2 Ceratina calcarata | reverse complement strand
GTCAGGAAAAATATCGAAGTCGCGTTTTTCAACCTTTTTATCCGGCCTTGTAATGGAAGTTAAACAACACACTTTGTCCAATTCTATGAGATTAGTTTATGCTGAAAATTTTATTGAAGCCCATCGAAAGAAGTGACAGGCATAAATATATGTAGACTTTTGACAAGTAGTGAAAATTGCGATTTTTTTCAACTTTACGTAATTATAACTCACAACA
>NW_017166976.1:0-217 GCF_001652005.2 Ceratina calcarata | reverse complement strand
TTACTACACTAAATGATTCGTAGCATCAATAAGACTCGCTTACGAACTTAAGTGCTCCCTTCAATCATTTTGGGATTGTTTCTGTTCCCGTTACACGTTGTTTAAATAGAGCGGGATTTATTATTTTAAAACTGATCAAATTTTCCAAAATCGGACCAAACAACCCAGTTTTTATTTCAATTTTTTCAAAATTTTCTTTATTCGTCATTTTCTAAGC
>NW_017166975.1:0-217 GCF_001652005.2 Ceratina calcarata | reverse complement strand
GCTTAAACGCATATAAGTCGAATTGTATCCCACATATGAATAAAACAAGAATGAATGCCCCTTGGGAACTCTTGAAGAAGGTGTATTTCATCGGAAACTACCTGAAAAACTAGTTGGTAAGCGGAATTCTGAGGACTACTTGCGGATATAGGCGCCCGTTCGAGGTACGTTCGGCTTAAACGCTTATAAGTCGACTTGTATCCCACATATGTATGAA
>NW_017166973.1:0-217 GCF_001652005.2 Ceratina calcarata | reverse complement strand
GGTTATCCCGTAGATAACTCTGATTACGCGTAGTCGACAGGGAGAGGAAAATAATAGAACTCGAAAGCCTTTATGTTATATCTTCCAGCCTCGTGCTCGCGTTCCATACGGCTCGTCTAGCCACTAACCGGAAGCCACCTTTTGAGACCCCTTCCTTAACCTCTCTTGCGCCATCTCGCACATCTACTTATGGAGCCAAAACTCCCTAGTCCGGAGC
>NW_017166972.1:0-217 GCF_001652005.2 Ceratina calcarata | reverse complement strand
ATGTGATTTGATCCACGTGAGAGTAACTTGAGAATCCGTCCACAAGTAAATGTTCGTTATGTTGAGTTTGAGTCTAGCTTGGACATAATGCATGAGCTTTGCCAACACTCCTGCTGCGGCAAGCTCCATTCTCGGGATTGTGATTTTCTTAAGTGGTGCTATTCTCGTTTTGGAGCACACCAGTGACGTCACTTGGAGTTTTGTGGACGGAGATAAT
>NW_017166971.1:0-217 GCF_001652005.2 Ceratina calcarata | reverse complement strand
TGTCGGTCAATCCGAGCAAGACAAAATTACTGATAGTCACGAGACGAAAGAGAAGAATGAATATAAGGGGAATTAAACTGAATGGAATACAACTGAAACGAACAGAAAACGTCAAATATCTAGGAATAACATTTACCAGCAACCTATCGTGGAAACCGCACATAAAAGCAACACTAAACAGAGCGAAAAACAATCTCGCGACAATGAACAGAATGGT
>NW_017166970.1:0-217 GCF_001652005.2 Ceratina calcarata | reverse complement strand
TTCTAATTGTCATTCTTAATTGTCAATGTTCTATTGTTCTGGAGTCAAAATTCAGTTTCCATCGAATATAAAAAGAATTATTGAAAAACGCAATTACCGAAAAAAAATTAGTTTTTACGAAAGAGATCTTAAATTTGTTAATTTATATTAATTCAAGCCAAAAATTTGTATAGTTACTATGTAATTATAGTTCTTTAATGAAAATATAATTTTTTAG
>NW_017166969.1:0-217 GCF_001652005.2 Ceratina calcarata | reverse complement strand
AAACGGAGGACTCGAGGACGGTCCGTGGTCAATTCCCGGCTACCCTGGACGCATACAGATCCTCCAGGAAGGCCTATAGATATTTAATAAACCAGGTTTCATTTCGTTTAATTGCTGACCGATTATTTTGGTCTAGATTATTTGGTTATATTTATATTGCTGACAAATTAATTGAGACGAGGACGACAGTTGTTAGGGATAGGTGGCCCTAACGGGG
>NW_017166968.1:0-217 GCF_001652005.2 Ceratina calcarata | reverse complement strand
TATTAATCTCTTTGATTCACGTAAACTCTTATCTGCCGTATGCACCTAGCTAGTCCTTTACCTTCTCGGTACGCAATAGCGCGGAGACCACACATGAAGGAAGTATCAGAAGGAAGTACTCCTTAGATGTGTATGCTTTTATTATTATTTGTTTTGTAAATTATTAATCATGTTTCGAAACCAAAGTGTACATAACATTTTCATTTGTCACCTGCAC
>NW_017166967.1:0-1739 GCF_001652005.2 Ceratina calcarata | reverse complement strand
GGCGCGCGCGCACACATACGCGCGCACGTGCATGTTGCACATACCTACGTACCTAGAACCATACATATGTACGAGTATACGTGCACCTCATTTCCACGGGTACGTGTAGTGCGAGCTTTAATCTCAGATTATTTCGACCTGCTTCGAGGATCAAGGATTAATTCGAGGACGAGTTGACTTATTTGCGAGCAATGGCTTACGAACGTATTATTCTTTCAAGGCAGACAATGCGATCCACCTTGCAAAGATTTTGCAAATCTTTTGAACGTATTTTTAAGCTTCCGGCCGTATTTTAAAAATTTCGACATCCCTCGTTTCTCCGGATGCACTCATTAACTCCGATTAAACGGTATATCATTAAAATAGCGTATTATAAAATAATGAAATGTATTAAACATAATGTATTCTGGGTAATAAGCATCTTCTTAAAGCAGAACGAACGTTCAACATAAATTCTATGTATATCCCCACAAATTAAATATTTAAAATTATCAAATAAATGAATCTATAGAAGCATTTCAGTGCTTGTGAAGAGATCCTGTTCGATTAAGGAAATAATCTCTTTGTATAATATGAAGAATTTGTTAATATTCATGACAAAAGGCAATATTCCACTGCGTTCAGCGTAGAACATTATACAATTTTGCTTGATTCGACGAAAAATTGAAAGGGATTTACGTCTACCAGTAAAAAGGATACGTGAAACGGAAAGGTTGGTCGCAGGCTTTTAAGGATAAACGAATCCTTAGGTCAGCAGGAATGTATAAAAGAAACTGAAAGCTACGGTGGTGCGTTGCTTAGGTAGTGGGTAGTATCCTGTTTCAGTTAAAATCAAAGCGTTTTCTGTATCAGGATTCTATATTATAAACAGAGAATAATACCTGCGCCGTGCAGCAAGGTACCGCGCGGAATCGTTGCAGGATCATGTTGGTCCTAGACTTAAATAGAGTATAAGGGGTTTTAATATCAGGAGATCATGAGAACGACAGGACTCGCTCGCGATACCTTAAAGTTTAAGGTCCTTCAAGGTCCAAAAGATGAAAATTCTTCAATAGCTAGCATTTTTGACGTAGCGTCAGTCTTATTTAAAATCCATCATCGACAATGTTTATTGTAATTCTTTATAGTATAGAAAATATTTATTTATATGTGTTTGTATTTTTTATTGTGTTTAGAATCATGCATGCATGAAACATTACGCAGTGTTATACATGTATGAATTAGCTACTGTACATCGCGATGCATAATTATATGAAATATTAAGAATTGATTGTACAATGCTTTGGTTATGAATCTATAGATTATTATTAGTGAATGAAGCTCTTATTAAAACTTCCCTACGTTGTCCCATGGAAATGTAGGTAAGGCTACTGTGTGACCTCTCTATCCCAGGAGAGCAGGAACGATGGAGAGAATTGATAAGGAACCATCAGATTGTTGAAGGATCCTAAGGATCTCAAAAAAGTATCGAATTCTTTATGAAATGAATAACAGAGTTATTAATTAAATAAAACCACTTTTAAATCTGTAAAATTGTTTCATAAATAAGGAGACACATTTTTAAATATAGTACATAATAAAATTGACAAAAAACTTATTTATTGCCACGTGAGATACTCGTACAAGAATTTAATTAATTAATGATTTTAAGAAGTATTCTCTCTTAAATTGCATAGTTTGTTCATGGATGATCTTTAAAATGATTAGTCGTCAATTTGTTTAACGGGACAGAAATATAT
>NW_017166966.1:0-217 GCF_001652005.2 Ceratina calcarata | reverse complement strand
TTCGCTTCTGCATATTCAACGAACTTTTCTGCATGAGATTTCTAGGTACGAGTACATATCCGCTCCAATATCGCAGTATACGATTCTTTTCTTTCCAAGTACCTCCGAATTTTACGTCTTAAATTCAAACAAGAAACTGTTTCTAATGGTTGACGATTATATCAATCCAACGCACGACCTTTCAGTTGATTAATCGCTGCTAACACTATCACATTGT
>NW_017166965.1:0-217 GCF_001652005.2 Ceratina calcarata | reverse complement strand
ACATACTTATTTATCTGTTTTTCTTATAAAAGATGAATCATGAAACGTGATCGGTCTACATTGCTTTGTTATTAGCAGATTGAACGAAAATTCATTTGTCAATAAACTATTGTTAGTTTTTCAAGAATTTTCAAGATTACCTTAAGGATGTACAGGCTATATACTTAAACAATATTAGCATGTTGAATTTGTTATTATAGATTCCTATTACTATTAA
>NW_017166964.1:0-217 GCF_001652005.2 Ceratina calcarata | reverse complement strand
GCTTTAAAAAATAAATAGTTTTATTGACAGAAGCTAATTGTGTCAAAATGACAAGTAAATAAATGTCTTCGCCAACGATTATCGAGTTGGCAGCAGTATTCCCTACTTTAATTGCAGTTTGTACGATTAAAGTATCTGCATCTTCTATAGCTTGCAATGTACGAAATCCAGCTGTAGCAAAATCTTCACGGAGCATCGTAATAAGTCTATTTTTATT
>NW_017166963.1:0-217 GCF_001652005.2 Ceratina calcarata | reverse complement strand
TTGGTGAGATCGACGAACTTCTCCAGCAGCTGGGTGTACCCCGGAGCGCATTGAGTATTCGCGTCAAGCGTTAGGATGCCATGATGCTCTGCTGGTTCTATGTTTCCGGCGGCTAACACGTTTGAAATTGGATCGATGATTTTACCGTGCTTAAGATCTACAAGAAAACCATAAAATGAAATTAAATCGGCTCCTATGATAGCGACCTTAACGTCAG
>NW_017166962.1:0-217 GCF_001652005.2 Ceratina calcarata | reverse complement strand
TGCCACTGGGCCTCTACAAATAAGAAGACTTATTACTATATGCGGATTGTACACGTGGCGCGACTTATTCTAAACGCGTTGAACTCTAAGTACTGTCGTATTACCCGAACTATCGCTAAGAGACTCTATGTCTCGGACTACGCGAACTACCGTAAGAGACTCTATGTCTATCGGACAACGCGAAGGAGAAGGCGGGGTCACGCTTCGACTCTGGCGC
>NW_017166961.1:0-217 GCF_001652005.2 Ceratina calcarata | reverse complement strand
TCTACTTTCATGTCTACAGTATTAAGAATTAACGAGTGTTTATTGAGGAAACAGTTCAAAAACTATTTGTAGCCGATGCTCGGACATCTCACAGCTCACGATTTCTCGAATAATCATACGTATCAGTGATCTGGTTGATAAATTACTTTTTTAAATATATAAAGTTCCCTAAAGTTCACGACGCGCGCCAGGAAAATCGGTGTTTATTCCAGGATTT
>NW_017166960.1:0-217 GCF_001652005.2 Ceratina calcarata | reverse complement strand
TAATCTTTTGTGATAACATCTCTAATAAGTTCAAATTGTCGGTTGAGTTGTTGCATGAATTCCTTCTGCTCTTTGAAATGTTTGAGCATCTCTTCCATCATTTTACTCATTTGGGTTTGGTTATCACTCTTGTCCTCTTTTTCTGTTGGTTGACTCATCTTATCTCTGTTAATAATGAAGTATTCTCTCATTATATTATACATGATGTTCGTCAATT
>NW_017166959.1:0-217 GCF_001652005.2 Ceratina calcarata | reverse complement strand
GGGCGTGGCCGTTCCGAGGCGACGAAACATCGTCTGTAGGTCCGTGACGTATTCTCGGATCGGCTTCCGTGGTTTCTGACGTCGAGCACTGATCCGGTCTTGGAGTAGTGCCTGGTGAAGTGGCGGCTCATATGCGTTGCGTAGGTCGCGGATGAAATCCTCCCAGGTGTCTCAGTCGTCTTCTCGACTACGGAACCAGTTGAGGGCGGTCCCGCGT
>NW_017166958.1:0-217 GCF_001652005.2 Ceratina calcarata | reverse complement strand
GCCCCTGAAAGGTCTTGAGATTAAATTTTTGCATGTTGAATTCGCACACCGTGCAAGTGAATCTAATGAGAAGGCGTCAGTATACCCTCTGGCCTTCAGATATACAGCTGGATCCAGCAACACCTGCGAATACGGGCCGCAAATTTAATCATAATGGTCAGCGTCTCGCTTAATCGCTGAACGGCAGGAAGGTCTATGCAACGCGATTCGTAGCGGG
>NW_017166957.1:0-217 GCF_001652005.2 Ceratina calcarata | reverse complement strand
TCGCCGCCGCTGACTAATCGACCAATAAGGATCGCCGCCGGCTGGATCAAGTGCAGAACAGGACCAACAGACACAAAATTCCCGGAGCTCCAGAAGCACGATCTTCGCCGGCAGTACAATTTTTAAATAAACCAGGTCTTTTTTTTATTAATTTCTGATTCGTTCATTTTAATCACCCGTTCTCCCGGCCGAACCCCGTTAGGGCCGCCTATCCCTA
>NW_017166956.1:0-1741 GCF_001652005.2 Ceratina calcarata | reverse complement strand
TTACTATTAAAAAGCTACCTGCAAAATTTCAAATCAATTCATGGGTTTTTTGAAAAATTAGCAAGCCTATTAAAAAAAGTTATTACATCGTGAATTCTTATGTCGAGAGACAGAATTTTGATCTCATTTATAAAATAAATATGATTGTAACAATGAAAGAATTTTGAATAGGACTATACTGATATAGAATTTAAATTAAATTATAATTATTGGACAATCGAGAGAGACAGAGAGAGAATGTTAATCGATGAATTCATTATTTACAATAGTAATGTGACAATCTTCTATAATTTGTGAAAAAGAATTGTTTAAAATTTTTAATAATCGCTATTTAACATGTAGGTACTATATTGATTTATTTCAATATGTTCTTAGGTATAGGCGTCAATCACTGTCAAGGGAGGGAAGATTTATTTATAGTGTCGCACCACGCTTGATGTCGTCCACACTCTCTGTCCCTCGGCTAATATAAAATGTTGATAACTTGTGCATTACGTTGTCTACATGTCACCAACATGTCACACATAATACCATTTACGAGCAGGAAGAATATACTATACTAGATATTAATATCTGTACAAAAATCAAAATAAAATATATATATAAACTGAAGTTAACAAAAATTCCAAATAATTATTTAATAACTGGCATAAAAATTATCATTGATTATTTTAGCACAGTACTGCTCATTAAAATAATAATTGATTGTAATTAATTTACATTAAACGAATGTCTTCGAAAATAACGGTTCGTCTTCAATTATACAAGTAAATCTGTTAAGAATAGCAATCATTTGACAAAAGGATCGACAAATAACGTTTGTTCCAATTAGCAACTTGAATTACACAAACTTTCCTGAACATGCAAACTGCATTCACAGAACTTGACAAGTCACTTTGCGATAAGATAATTTACGTAATTGAGAGAGACATATGCATATTTGCTCCATTCCTTTTTATAAGTAGCGAGAACAACTCAAATATTAATTTCTACAAACCGATACTCTTCCTTTATACGATGTTGAATGATTAGGTAAAGTTTGCCGTTGCTGCTGTCTTTGCTGCTTGCCTTTTGGCGGCGTTTGAAGTCAAAATAATGACACGGACATCGGGAGGAACGAAATTCGCGAATGTAAATGCGTTCACAGCGTTTACCGGCCGGATGCAAGCACTTTAATTTTGCCTGTGCGTGTATCGCTACCGACGTGTGCCTTTTTCTCTCTCTTTCTCTCCCCCGCTTTTTCGGCTCCGCGCATCCGAAAATCGGACAGAAATTAATCGACGACCTTTGATTTTCGCAAAATTTTTTGCAATTACTTAATGAATCCGTGTTTAGAAATCTCCGGCTTCGACGTGCAGGCAACTGAATTTTTTTGGAGGCGCAGGGGAGAGAGAGAGAGAGAGAAATCGTTAAATAGGTCGAGCTTTTTAGTGATCACCATTTTTTTACATTATTATAGAGCGGAAAAGAGCAGCTGTTCTAAAATGCAGATGTAAAATTATGATTCAAAACTGAAGTTCGTGATAAACCTTGCATAAAATGTTTGTGAAGTAAAATTTGCTATTAAACATTATTGAAAAACAAGAGGCTAAATGTTACAGTTGCTAACCAAATCCCAATTTCTACTCACTGGCGTACTTTTCTATAATTTTAACATAAGAAACATATAAAATAAATACAACAAGACGTGCTTTTACTATTTTTCAACATGATTATCCATGATTTTACGACGTAATATATT
>NW_017166955.1:0-217 GCF_001652005.2 Ceratina calcarata | reverse complement strand
TAGATATTAGATTATTGGTTGAATGAAAGAAACTTGTTTTGATGTTTTTTGATGATTTGAATAATGTTTTAATTTTAAACGGCTTGGGAGAACGTCGGAACTAAACGAAATCCATACTAGAAGTAAAGAAGAGTCTACCGCCTCTCAAAACGGTTTTGGGCCTTATTTTAAAAGACCAACTCCGACTGAGGACAGTGTTTATGACCCAGGCCTTCAT
>NW_017166954.1:0-217 GCF_001652005.2 Ceratina calcarata | reverse complement strand
ATTATCCACATACAGAATTCTTTATTATATATTTTTACCAGAAATTCCTTACCACCGATAGAATTCTATAATAAATGTTGTATTATTTAACGTTTACGCGTGGGCAATTACGTGGGTACGACAGTGGAGAAAAAAATACAGGAATAGGTGGATGTGAAGCGGGAAATAAAAGTAAGACGCGTGGTAGGTAGGGATTGCGAATAGTGAAACGAAGTCG
>NW_017166953.1:0-217 GCF_001652005.2 Ceratina calcarata | reverse complement strand
TCAAGCTATCAGTGTCGGTGTACATTAGAGAACAGTTGTCCCCATATTGCGATACTATGTAGTCGTGATGAAATTCATATATATGAAATGTCTAAAATGCTCATACCCACATATATCGGTTTATTGAACTTTGCTGACAGCTTCCGTAATTCTATCGCAACCAAGTTTTCCGAAAAGATGCTTCGACTGTGGAAATTCGGTTTTGCAATCATTGCCT
>NW_017166952.1:0-217 GCF_001652005.2 Ceratina calcarata | reverse complement strand
GGTAATTGGGTTAATTGATCTCCTTCTGGATCACATACAACATATCTATCTTTGTGTAATACACGTTTAATTACATATGGTCTTTTAAACTTTGGCAGTAGTTTCTTATTCACTCCCGGTGTTACATCGGTATTTTTGAGCATTACATAATCACCTAACTCGTATTGCGTTGGAGTTTTGTGCCTCCGATCATAATACTGTGTATTATATCTATTGC
>NW_017166951.1:0-217 GCF_001652005.2 Ceratina calcarata | reverse complement strand
GATGTAAAATCATCTTGAAACAAGTATAAAGTGTAAATATAATACTGTTGTAAAATATTCATAACTTTTATGTGCGTTAGCATAAAAATACTAACTTCTCTTTCTTATTAGTTTCAACAGACACAAATATAATTATATGAACATCAAAGCAACAAAAAGATTAAAAAGCAAAGATGGACAAGATTGCTTAATTCTTCGAATAGTAAATTACATAATA
>NW_017166950.1:0-217 GCF_001652005.2 Ceratina calcarata | reverse complement strand
AGGCGGCAGGTGGCGCGGAAGGTCCGACGGGTGGCCTTGCCACTGGGCCTCTACATATAAGCAGACTTATTACTATACGCGGGTTATACTCGCGGTGCGACTTATTCTAGACGCGTTAGACTCTAAACACTATCGTATTACTCGAACGATCACTAAGAGACGCGATGTCTATCGGGCTAACGGAAACTATCGCAAGAGACTCTATGTCTATCGGGCT
>NW_017166949.1:0-217 GCF_001652005.2 Ceratina calcarata | reverse complement strand
CCAGCTGGCGAATCCTCCGACATCGGACCGCACACGTCCGTGTGAAATACTTCTCCCGGCACTGTTGATATTTTACTCGATTTCCGATTAAATGGAAGTTTGTGCGACTTCCCGATTTTACACGGTTCACAAAATATCGAACTCTTTTCCGACAAGGTCACACCTGTCACCAGGCCTTTCTTCACTAGTTCACGAATCGCTCGTTCACCGACGTGAC
>NW_017166948.1:0-217 GCF_001652005.2 Ceratina calcarata | reverse complement strand
GAATGTCGAGTTCAGTAATGAAATGTACTGCGGTGAGTCGAGTTGTAACAGTGTCATTCGCATGGAAATATAATATTGCGTCGGAATACGTTTAAACTACAAGAATACGAATTATCGAAGCATTACAACACTTAAAATTAGTATTTAATAGTTACGGTTCACAATATCTATTTCAATTGTACACCCGTTCCCAAATAAAATCCCACAATACTTTTTT
>NW_017166946.1:0-217 GCF_001652005.2 Ceratina calcarata | reverse complement strand
GCCTATCACGGTAGGCCTCAATTAATAATATTATATTTTCGTTGGTCCACTCCATCTTCTTCTCAAGTATATTGCGGGTAGGTAAAAACTTCGAGGATGTAAAAAATGTCCCGAGGGTGCACGGCTTTACATACATACGTCTCCTACCTCTCCTTTACAAATGAAGGGAAAGGGGTTTTCCCTTACTTCCTAAATTGGCTCGTAAAAAAATATTTCT
>NW_017166945.1:13579-14128 GCF_001652005.2 Ceratina calcarata | reverse complement strand
ATATTTTTTTTTGCTAAATTTGGGATGTGTTTGTTTGGCAAGGATTGAGTGAGTGGTTCGGAGTATCGCGGATTTGATTCAGAAATGACGCAAGGTCCAAATTTATGATTAATCGCACGGTCCTTTTTCGGTTCACACGGCGTTAGATTCGCAAGAGCGAGCGAGCAAGCGAGCTAGCTGTTACGTAGGACAGGGGGGCCTGCGAGAGCTCATGCGTACACGCATGTACGGATGCTGCCGCGGAATATAATAGCGGTAATACGATGGAACTGGGGCAGTCTTGCTTTGACGCGCGTCTTAGCCTCCACCTGCTGACTCCACGCCACGGATACGCGAATTTTTATTTTTAGATCCGACGGTGCGGTTCCATTCTTAAGATTCGTTCACGTATTAAATGTGATTCAGTCGGTTCTACTGTGACGTTCTTTCTATTGTGACTCTGTTCGTAATTGAAATTTAATCAAATTATTACAATTTTGTGATTTTTTTTATTTGGAATTTGAATTATTTTTAGTATTTGATTTTATTCAGAACTTAAATGGTCTTCTT
>NW_017166945.1:10972-12190 GCF_001652005.2 Ceratina calcarata | reverse complement strand
GTTCAGGTCATGACCTCTAGCTAAGTGGAGGGTTATTAAAAAAACAAAAAACGATTAGGCTAGGTCAGGCCTCCTGACGTTAAGTGGATGGTTATTAAAAAAATAAAACAGGATTAGGTTCGGTTAGGTTCAATGATGAGAACTGATATTTCACAAAAAGTTGTAAGCCAGACGGGAAGCAATTCTGAACGCAAATCGTCTAGGCCATTGAACAATAAAAGGTTTCTTTAAAACACGGGGAAGACAATCGAATAAGGGACGCCTTGGCGGCGGGCATTCCTGCGATTGTTTATACGGGACGGTGGGCGGATTTACGCGTCCATTAGAACACGCGTTCCCGACGAGTTTCTTCAAGCTTCGGTTTACGTTATGCAGCAGCTCGTATCAAATACGCCTAGGCAGGCGAGTTTCGAGTCTGCACATTTTTGCAACGCTTGCTGAACACCGCTATCCCACGTTCTGAACGTTTTTGTCCATCAGCAGTAAATCGAAGCGTGTTAGTCGTATGTGGATTCTTCATATTTTTAGTATATTCAGTTCTCCTGTCGCTTATTCGTTTAGGAAACTGCTGTTTAATCGGAATTTATGGGTACTGACATCTTGTTTCAATCGACATAGTGGTTTTCCACCTCGATTCGAAAATGTCCCTTCAGGACTTCAATATTCCTATGTCATTAGGTTGGCTCTGAAGGTAGTTTTTAGTAAGTCCTGACGTATACTAGGTCTAGGACCTGGCACAGTTCAGTTTTTCATCGTTCTGCGCATCTCAATGCATTACCTGCGACCCCACGACCTTCCAAGCTGCGCAAAATAGTCCTCCACTATCGGGAACGCAAGAATAGTATCAAAAACCACACAGACTTCCTGGCTATTCAGGAAAATCTTGTGATCCTCTTCAGAATATTCCAATGTGCTAGCATTTACTTCTTATTTCGGTCGGTTGCGCAAATGAGTGGAAGGAAGAGTAACGTGAATGCGATTATCACGTGGTCGTTAATTAGCATTTGTATCACGCGTTTCTTCGTCCTCTTGATAATCCGTCGTTGACGGTGCGAATGAATTACCGCGAGATTTATTCTCGTATATACGGTCCATGCATGGCCCATTATTACAGGAATTAAGCTAACCATTTTTTTTTATTAACAGAGGGGAAATCTTCCTTTTCCTGAGGAGGAGGATGGGTTATGTGGAATTTCCACCCACTAATTATTATTTATT
>NW_017166945.1:8197-10951 GCF_001652005.2 Ceratina calcarata | reverse complement strand
ACGATCTAATGTATCATTTATACTATACATAATTTCTAATAACACCAAAACACTCTAAACCTAGCCACAGATAATTAATGGCGTCACGTTTTAAGTGAATAGCAGCCAGCTATGGGAGCCATAGCACCTGAGTGGCAATAACAGTGCTACAAAATACGAGTAAAACTGCAAATAAAACGTATATACATAATAAACCTGTACATAATGACTCCCCATATACGATCGCCCCTGCGTGGTTCAATTCAGTTAGATTGCCTTTTATTATCGACACCCATGGCTCGTTCGGCTGAGCTGTAAACTTGTTCGAAACGACCCTATATACAACGGACGTTCATCGGTGGCTTGGTTCGAAACCCAGGTATAAATTCGTGGAGGACATTAAGCGATGATCACGAATGGGAAATCGATCGTCATTCCTAAATGCACTTTGACATTACCCTGCGTTAGTCGTAATCGACCGCGATACAGTATTACCGTCTATAGTCAATGGAGCACGTTAACGTCATGTCCCCTGCTCGTTTATCACGTCTATTGCGTTTCATTACCACCGAGTGGTTTAAACTAACGTTATTTCAATTGTATAACGCAGATTGAGGAGGCGCGTTGATACGATTTTCGGATCAAGTCGTTCCTGGCTTGTTCGAGTTTCGTTGTCTATGTTTAGACCTG
This sequence comes from Ceratina calcarata, assembly GCF_001652005.2. Taxonomy (NCBI): domain Eukaryota; kingdom Metazoa; phylum Arthropoda; class Insecta; order Hymenoptera; family Apidae; genus Ceratina; species Ceratina calcarata. The sequence continues at coordinate 10,282 of NW_017166945.1, read as the reverse complement.
GTCCAGCTGACGTCGATAAACTAGCCTGGATCCGAACGCTTCCGTTATACTTGCCAGCCCTCTACTATACATTCTTCCTTATTATACGATCGGGAGGCAAGTGTCGTGAATGAAGCTACGTCTTGCGCTAGATTTAGCTTAGATTTTAGCTGTTTGGGCATCAAACTTTATTGATATCTGGAGTATTTGATTATTTGAACGTCATCTCATCCTGTTTGTATGCTAGGAAACGAATACCTTCACGAATGCAGAACAGGTTGACTAATGCTAGGCGTCCATTTTGATGGAACGCAGGTGAATCAGAAAGAAAGTAAGACTAATCACGATTTTCCATTATTCCTCTATTAATTATATGAAATTATATATTGAATAACGATTCAATAGTCTCAGATGCAAGGCAAGAAATCCCTCAGGTAGTGAGGATGACCTAGCAATGGTGGGAGTGAGAGAGAGCATGGTACCCTTATTTTCGTAGGCTTAGACACCGAATTTGAACGTCCTGCACCTCCCCCGCTCACCTTAATTAGTGGGATACGACACCTAAGCGATCGTACGAAGTCTCGCAAGGTCACGACCACAGGTCACCCATCCAAGTACTGACCGTGGCCGACCGCTGTTTAACTTCGACGATCGCCCAAAGTGCCGACCTGCCAGCTTCCCAAAGCGTCGGTTATGTCTCTAAATTATTATTACTTAATTTATCGAGTCTTGTTTCTGCACAGTGGCGTTGGTCAGAGTGAAGAAGGCGACGAACGTGAACGAGTATCAGATTGGCTACAGCGTGAAGATCAATAAAATCTTCAGGGTATGTACGACATTTTTATTACCGCAATTCTTAACAGACCCAAAAGATTGTACCCACACAATTGTGCAATAAAAACATGTATAACTTTGATATGTTCTGTGTCTCTAATTTTAGGTAAATAGCAGATCGTCGTATGCAGCGTTGAAGAAGAACATTCTATGGACCGCCTCGTCGGAGAGCGTCTGCGGAGTCGACTTAAAAGTCGGCGAGACCTACGTTGTCGGAGGCAACACTCACGGCGATAACGCGCACGTATCAATCTGCGGTATCACGATGCCGTGGCGTTCCGTTACCAGCAGGCAACGGAAGGGTTTCAGGCATCTGTACCGTTTCGGTTGCATGAAGTGTGGCGTAAGTGTCACAGCACGTTCCAGAAAAGTGTCGAGTGATTCTGAACAACAATTTCCTTTGGTAAAATTCAAAATTAGGCATGGTTTTTGAATTATTAATGAAAAACACTGACCAATGGGAGCACGCGTAGGGCCCGCGCTTAACCACTGTCGAGCGTCGCAAGCCCCCACTCCAGCGGCTCAACGTGGGCCCTACGCGCGCTCTCATTGGCCAGCGTTTTTCGTTAATAATTCAAAAACTATGCCTCATCTAGTATTTCGCTAAAGGAAATTGTTATTCAGAAACACATCCAGAACCACCCATTTTCTGGGACATTTTACGTTCATCACTTTTTACAAATCAAATTTGTATATGTTGTATATATTTCATGGGGTTTATTACAAATCTGTTTAGATCCATTATACACCTTGGCGGTCGAAGGGTGCCGCTTTGGAGCACACGGACGGTAAGAAGTGCCTATGGGAGAGCAGACCAGGCCCTGAGGATTGCCAGAGGGACTATGGTATATGCATGCCAGGACAAGGTGGCGTGTGTTCCTGGGTGCCATCGGTCCCATACAAAAACTGTATCAAAGAGCACAAGCAGGCCCGCGAGCAACAGAGAGCACGAGAACCATAAATCCTGCTGTTCACATGGGGTCCGACATAGGACGATTGACGTGAAGAGAGAAATGTTCGTTGGAAATTGACGCTGCTTAGAGAGAAACGAAGTGGCTTGGTTTTATTTGTTGAAGAGGACCCTGGTGGGCGTTTTCAACATCGATTTTGGCCATTTCTCTAGTTGTACATATTAGGCTGTTGATGTATATTACGCATTTTTTAAATTATTCTCATTCTCATTTGTACCTAGCTTTGCTCTTTTTTTTATATAAGAAGCTGCAGAAGCTTATTTAATTATTTAGTCGTTTACAAACCTTTAAATAATGAAAT
>NW_017166945.1:6099-6636 GCF_001652005.2 Ceratina calcarata | reverse complement strand
ATATATGGAAGATGTTTGATACTGAGAGCATGGAGTAATGGTTCTGAAGGACCACCGTGTCAGTGAACGTGTTAACAATGTCAGGAGTTAAGACTCTAATCCATCTCAATCGATGCTGACTCACTGACTCACTGATTCAAGACTCATTGTGATGCGTCGCGAAATGTTTATGAATTAATTGGACCTGTGTAGGGAATGTGTCCTGTTCTTCCACGATCTCCCCCCCTGCGAGTGGAATGAAGATCGTGGATCGCTATCAGTCGGCATTAACAGACGATTAGGCGAGATTGTCGACCGTCAGTATCGCGTCAGTTCGTTCGTTATTTACACTGACTCACTGCGTAAATATAGAGTTCGCGTTCGCGAAACGCTGATTCCTTTCGTCGCGGCGACTTTCTCCATGTTCGCTCGGTGATTACCTTAATTCCAGTGATTACCATAATAAAACGTCTCGCAAACCTCGACTCGCCAGAATCGCAATAAACACACACTTTTTATCATTCATTTTGCAAGATTCAAAAATATTTTATTAACATT
>NW_017166945.1:2335-3680 GCF_001652005.2 Ceratina calcarata | reverse complement strand
ATTGTGATTTCTTGTTTATCTTTTATTCTCTTTGTACATTGTATTAATATAATAATAATAATAAATTAATTGCAATAGGAAATGACTCAAAATTGATGAAAATTTTGCTTTTCTGTGCTTTAGAAAATTGGGAATCATAGAAATAATTCAAATTCAAAGTGACTTTTGGAATATTATTGTATTCTTTGGGAAATATCTTCAAATTACCATCGATCTGGATTGTAAGTGCACTTTAATTTTATTCCAAGTTAATGTATAATTCAGATAAAATGTCGTATAAGTTTCATGAATTTTCTGCTGATTCAATTTGTTGATAGAACATAAAATCTGCTGACTACAAACGATAACGAATCGTCTGATGCTGACACGAGTTTCAGCATTCTCGGTAAACCAGCAGAGTGTTCATCCACTTGAATTTAATTGACGATCATGCGCGAACTGGCTAACGTAAGAAGGCCGGTCTGATAGATAGCGAGGCCTGTCAACTTTCACATAGCCGACGGTTTCCCACCGGTTACACTGATACCTCCTCCTCCTCTATTTGCTTTTCGAAAACGATTTCCGTAGAGGATTATCATAGTAACGCGAGTGTCACGTAGCATGTTCTCAGGATGGTAGCTTATATCAGGTGGCAATATTTACTCAGAATGCTGATAGGAATTTAACAGATATCGCTTTCTGCGAATTATTCTTTCCTACTCATATTCAGAAAAATTGTTGACCTATTGAACTTTGCAATCTTTTTCTGATATAAGGAAAATTGTTTATGGAAAATTATTTTAGAGACAGCAAGTGATATCTGAATTATTTATTACTTTAATTAAACAGAATTCTAGGAATTCATAATCTTCGTGCAACGATTAAACAGATTTTATGGTTTCACAAAAAAAAAAAAATGAACATAAAATGTCGTTATCAATTATAATTAATATCGTTTAATTGTTTGACAATGTCTCATTCTTGGTGACAGAATCTACCAAATTATAAGACACGTATTACAACTTGATAACGCAGATGCGAACATCTGTAGGAACGTTTTCAATTCCTGCTACAAAACAAATTTATCTGAAATGATTAAATACTTGCATGTTTTATTGCAAACATGCAACGCAAACATGACTGATAGCCACGTACGTCTTCCAATTGTACTCGTTATGTCACGATTTTATTTTGATAATAGCAAGCATGTAGTAGTAGGAATCCTGTTTATGGTACATGATTTAAATTATGTCAGATATCTACAATCGTCTGGAGAACTTCCACATAGCTCGTCATATCGAGTATTGCCATTTCAGAAATAATTGTATATACATATATATATTATTATATATTGCAACAGTGAAAG
>NW_017166945.1:466-1539 GCF_001652005.2 Ceratina calcarata | reverse complement strand
ACTTTGTTATTTAATTTAAAAATTCTAACATAAAATCCAAATTAAGCCTTCTGACAATAAAAAACTAGAAAAAATCTAAACAGTAGAACTTTTAAGCTTTGAGATAAGGAAAGATTTCTTGCTGTAGGAGTTAGTACGTCGATGGTCGAATGTTTCACATTGTGTTTGACGACTGGTCGCCCTGTTATTAGCCTCGGTGCAATTATCAATTTGCAACACTTGCTGAGGCATAGAGTCGTACGCAATACATGCGTACATGCGTACAAGTCTTACGTCTGTCATCATGAATCGCTTGGAAAATATAAATAATTTATCTCCTCTCTCTCTCTCTCTCTCTCTGTCGATTTATTGAAAATGTGCCTCTCTGGTTCCGTTTTCTTTCTACTGATTGATCGATCGTGTTTAATTAATACTTGCCGGGCATTTGCGAGCATCTGTAGCCTCGGCTGGCAATGCGAATTTAGAACGCATAATGATTCGACTGTTTCTGAGGAAAACCGTGGATTTATCTTGTTACTCGTACCAACCGCATGGCCAGACGTTACACTGTTACTTGGTGTATTTTTATCTAGATTCCAATTAAATGTTCCTCTCTTCGTTCACATCAGTTCCTCTGTTTGATAAATAATCACAATTTTACTTGTTGTTTAAATCACTCAATGGATTTAGTATTATGTTTGCACTTAATGAAACTGTGTAAATTGCAAATGGAAGGAACGCTGTGAATGCTGGTAACAATGTCTTGTTATCATTACGAACAATAACTAGAACTCATTCTTGGGTATTAAAAGTTCGCGGAATTTCAACTGGAAACAAGCTCGGTCTATTTTCTCGTTTCAAGGGTAACACAGTTTGTTCAGTGAACGAGGAAACCATTCGTCTTACTCTTCTATAGAACCGTCGATGTTCACCTGTATTTACAGATTCGATAAATACTGAAAATTCAACGCCTCTGTATTTTTATTGATCACAAACTTTGGCTAACAATTCTTGGAAACTAGGTATTCCAATTTGTGCAGATGAAAATGCACTAATTCAATATACAAAACATTATTTATGTACTACATAATTAG
>NW_017166945.1:0-415 GCF_001652005.2 Ceratina calcarata | reverse complement strand
ACAGAAATAAAAGGAAAATTAATAGAAATATTAAAAGATATTATTAAAATTTTCAGTGAAATTATGTTTTTACTCAACGTATGTAGATTTTCGTGGGTGACTGTAAGTATTTATATACTTCCGTACGCGGCTCACGTAGGACTCGTGCTCATTTGCGTCGAACGTCGCACACCGACGTAGAGTTTAAGGTTAATTGGCGTAGCCTTGCGCACTTATTTACATCCGCGCAATCACAAATCTCCCAGACGGGAATTATCGATCGTAAATTATTTTGTACACCGCAAGCCTGTGCACGTTCGCTACAACGTCGACCCCCTTTCGAAAAGCCTCCTCACCTTTAATGCTTGCCTCCTGGCCGCTTAATCGACGGACACCATCTCCTCTTACGACATTAATTTTTTATACAAAGTCAACT
>NW_017166944.1:0-217 GCF_001652005.2 Ceratina calcarata | reverse complement strand
GTTGTTGATTAATATATTACTCAGCGAGACCTCTAGCAGGTTCTCATAGCAGCGCACGCTAATTTTAAAGAGAGTAAATTCTCTTTACATATATACCTGCAGTCTTGTGAAATTTCATCAACTTTACGCTAAGATTAATCTAAATTATGCTTGGCACACTGTAAAAAATGCTCTTAGTTACACGATTTAATTTGCTAACTAACATAATTGTTTAAAG
>NW_017166943.1:0-217 GCF_001652005.2 Ceratina calcarata | reverse complement strand
GTTTTGCCATAATTAGACTGCGATTCTTTATGCAGAATCAACTGTTTGTAGTATCAAAAGAATAAAATAGTAAATAAGAATTTCTCTTGTATTTTAAAAATCACAATATCCATCTCACTTTTGGTATTTTGTACGTCCTTGGACATTGAATGCCTTTTTTATTATCTGTACATACAATTTTTCTACAAATGCATAAAATCCGCGTGTCTAGTCGTAA
>NW_017166942.1:0-217 GCF_001652005.2 Ceratina calcarata | reverse complement strand
GGTTCGCGAGAAGCTCGTTTTCCGTTGGTTATTTATTATTAACTTTATTCTGTTTGGGAGAAAGATTTTTGGATATAGTTTGATTCTTGTAATAAATTCTTCTGGCATTTCTTGTGGGTTGTTTTTTATATATATTCGTCCTGTAGTAGCGTCCTATACTGAATTCTTATGAATTGATTAAGTAGGGGTGTTGGGAGTATTTGCTATTTCGATGCTG
>NW_017166941.1:0-217 GCF_001652005.2 Ceratina calcarata | reverse complement strand
TGCGTGTCCCGTGTACGTGTATGCTGCTATCCTTGCCTCTTTCTTTGTCATTTTGGTAATAATCATGGCTCTTTTCTCATTAGGTTCTCCGATCATTATTTTCCCCTGCCTACAATCAGATGTTTCCTACCATCTTCTTTTTAATTTTTCAGACGAATATTTCCTCAATTCGTACTTGTTCACTGCATAGGGTATAGGGATCCAAGGTTCAGGTCCT
>NW_017166940.1:0-217 GCF_001652005.2 Ceratina calcarata | reverse complement strand
AATAGATAAAATATCGAGTGGCAGACGATTTGTGAAGATAAAAGCATCAATATTATATAAAAATATATTTTTATGTTTTTAATGTGTACTTAAACAGTATTCATTACTATTTTCTATATTTTTTAAGATTGTTTTAATTAATATTGATATTATTGACATTTGATATGTATGCTGTTCTTAAAATTTCGTCGCAAGCCAGTAAAAGCATGAAAAGCAG
>NW_017166939.1:0-217 GCF_001652005.2 Ceratina calcarata | reverse complement strand
ATTTTCAATAATTTAAAGAAACAGAATACTTAATGAACATTTATTTGATAAAGTTAATATTTAAAGGAATAGAAAATATCCGAAGTAAAATACAATTTATAATATTTAGAATGAAATCAGCGCGTAGGGCCCGTGCTCAGCCGCTGGAGTGTTGGCTGGGGACGTGACGCTCGGCATTGGCTAAGCGCGGCCAGCGCGTGCTCTCATTGGTCAGTGT
>NW_017166938.1:0-217 GCF_001652005.2 Ceratina calcarata | reverse complement strand
AGGCAATCATTCCTAGGAAACGTCGTAGCCCCTTCGTTGTGGTTGGCGCCGCCATCTGGGTTATGGCCTTGATCTTCTCGGGATCGGTCCGGATCCCTTGCTTATCGACCATGTGTCCGAGGTACTTCAGTTGGTTTGTGCCAAACTTGCATTTCTCGAGGTTCATCCGCAAATTGGCGCTGGCGCGTCGTAGCCGGTGGAAGACCTTTTTTTTTTT
>NW_017166937.1:0-217 GCF_001652005.2 Ceratina calcarata | reverse complement strand
GGGGCTAACGGGTTTCTGTCTGAACGCCGTATTCAACCCCGCATCGGCGATGTCAGCGTCACAGTGCCTAAGGCCAGGGATGGCAGTGGTAATGGCATACGTTCAACAGCGCCTTGCTATCCTCCTCTACCCGAAGGGGGCTAAATCTGTGGAAGAGTTGCTGCCGTGGCTGTATCTGCGCGGGATTGCTATCGGCGATTTTCACGAAGCTCTGGCG
>NW_017166936.1:0-217 GCF_001652005.2 Ceratina calcarata | reverse complement strand
AGGACATGTAGACAATGTAGAAATGTAGTCAGTTGCAAGTCACGCACAGTCCAATAAAAAAATACCAAAACTATGTATTAAAATATTAGAAATGATGCGTTAAAAATTCCTTATGACTGAGAAAAGCAGGTGGAACAATTTTATAAACCTTACTCCTCAGTTATTATAATTTTTTCTAAAAGTTCATTGCTTCAAATATTGGACACAGCTTTTTATT
>NW_017166935.1:0-217 GCF_001652005.2 Ceratina calcarata | reverse complement strand
TGCATTACTCGGAAATCTAATTTGAAAAATAATTTTGGTGTAAGTATTTTCACAAGAAAGAAATAAAATAAATGAACATTAAAATAAAGACATGAAACATATACTTAGTAAAATATAAAACTTTCAGAAAATACGACACATTTCACATTATAATTACAGAAATTGTATAACTTACCTGAATAATGGTATATATATTTCATTTTCCTCGTTCTCCTCT
>NW_017166934.1:0-1746 GCF_001652005.2 Ceratina calcarata | reverse complement strand
CACACATACATTGTACATCCAAATAATTATACTGTTTTCACTAATTTTATTAATCGGGGAAAATTGTGTTTCCCTTCGGAACATGTATTAAAAATTTTCAGATACGCGGAGGAAGCGTTCCGTATATGGTTACGGATTAAAGGTAGTGTTAAATTGAGGCAGAAAATATGTTCGGCGGTATTGGAAAAATTTTGCAGGCGCTATATTTGAATTATTTACACCACCACATCCGGCAGTGGGAAGCGATGGCTTCGAAGAATTGCACGAGTTGTCTTATTCTGACAGTTATAACCAGCGTGTACTGTAGTGTCAGAATCAATACATATGCCGAAAAGGCCACAGATAGGTATTTAGGTGAGCGCATTACTTTAAGACATAAATTGCGTGGGAGTATATTGTTCTTAAACGTATAATTGTTGTTGCGTAGGGAAGAAATTTTTGTATCTGGTTTATGTTGACAATAAAGTGTATTTTATTCTGTGAAGGATAATTTTAATATCTTCCGTTCTCTTCTTCTTCTGTGTTGGTACTTGTGATGAATGTTTTCTACGGGATCTTTTTATCTCTGACTTTGCGCGCCAAAAGAGTTCGGTATTCGATCAGATCGCTTAAATTTTTATAATGTTGTCAGTCACTCGGAAGTATTATTGGTACGCAATCATGTGCTTTACATGTCCGAGTTCAGCAAACATGCATTATACACTTAGAAAGGGGGAAGAGATTCCTTCACGGTTCTTCTTTGTCGGCGAACGACCTCTCCCGTTTGTGCACGCTCCAGATGTTTTATATTGCTCAATGGGCAGTAGTGGCTTGGCACGGGGCGAGTTAACGGGTTCGCTTGGGTGGCGTGGTAACGGGTCGTTCGGTGGGCCGGGGCCGGGGTTCCGGTTCCCGTCGGCCGTCGGGTCGCCTTTCCGGGCCGCTTGGCTGAGGTGCTCTGTGGTTCCGTTCCTGTTGGTTCGCCATTGTTTTGTTCGTCGGGAACGCTTTTGTCCGGAGTTTCCTGAGTCGTCCGGTGGGTCGGCTTCGGCGTTCGCGCGATCTCCGGTCTCGGGGGATCGTTCTGGGGCCGTGACCGTGTTCTTCCCGTCGTCTGTTGCCATTCCTGGGGCCGGCTTGTCGATGGGGGGTTTTCCGGGCCACCCTGGTTTGCATAATTGCGGATCGTTCGGTGGGTCGGGGTCGATGCTTGTCCCATCGTCGGTCGTCTGTTTGCTCTTGAGAGCCACATGGCTCGGATTCTCCGTAACTCCGTTCCTGCTTGTTTCCCGTGTACTGTCCGTAGGGGGTTCTTCCGCTCAGGATTTCTCAGACTGTCCGATGGGTCGGGGCTCGGTGTCTGTGCGACTTCCGGTTTCCGGGATTAGTTTCGGGACGGTGCTCGTTCCGTTTATTTGTTGTTTCTTTGCTTGGTCCTGCTTCGGGGTGCACGCGGGCATGTCGTGTGACGTTCGGTGGTTCGGGGTCCATGGTTGGTGTGCCGTTTCGGGGTGGGTCTGTGTCGGGGGGTGTGTTTCTTTTTCGGCGGGGGTTTCGGTGTGGGGTGGTCGTGGTTCTTGGTGGTGGGGACGCCGTTCTTTGTGGGCCGTGCCTTGTGGGTCCGGGTGTTATATATCCGCGCGCTTTTTCTGCCTTTTACTTGGTCCTTTTTGACCTTTTCGTGTTACGGTTTCCTGTCCTCCGGGTGATTCTTTGTGGAAAGTATGCAGTATCAGGGTCGTGGGGCTTCCGCTTTGGTGAGTTCTG
>NW_017166933.1:0-217 GCF_001652005.2 Ceratina calcarata | reverse complement strand
ATAGGTTTTGAGAAAATCCGACCATCCCAGCGTCGAATCAGCCAACTTTTGACAACAAATTTCGTTTTTCCTCAATAACTCCTAAGCCGTTGGTCCTACGGGGAAGTATATGGGACCATTTTGTAGAGGACGACGAGATCTACAATTTCCATATAAAAATTTTTCGTTAGCATCAATATTTAACGAGTTATTGACGAAAAACGAAAAAACAGTTTTT
>NW_017166932.1:0-217 GCF_001652005.2 Ceratina calcarata | reverse complement strand
TACGGCAGGATATCTCGTTACCGCGGGCATAAACAATTCGGCGAGCACTGATCGAGAACCTCGCGGGCAACTTCGGCACACTTACTACTACTACTATTTTACAGATTTAGTACTACTGTTTCGTTGTCGCCGAACGAGAAGATTACGTATGTGACGCGTATGTGAAGTAAAAATTATTTTTAAATGTTTTTCAGATAGGTAAAATTCATATTATTCG
>NW_017166931.1:0-217 GCF_001652005.2 Ceratina calcarata | reverse complement strand
TCTCCAGCGCTCTGATTAAAATCCGTTTTATTGTGCGCATATGTTTGCAGTGTTCGAAACGAATTTTCGTCTGCGAACCGGTTATCTCGCTGAAGAGATGAACTGTACCTGATCAATAACAAAATTAAGAAAGTTATAATATATAGGATAGAAATATTTTCGTTTTAAAGCGCAAAAAAAGTAATTACATATTATGTATAACAAATGTTTGTTGATT
>NW_017166930.1:0-217 GCF_001652005.2 Ceratina calcarata | reverse complement strand
CGAGCCTCTTAAATTTCGTTTGTAAGATATAATGATTAACACTTAATTACAACAAAGTGCAAACCTCTATACCTCTTATCTAATTATATAGAATTTGTTTAAACAAATATTATTCAAAAACTAAACGATAATACGACTTGCAATTTGTATTGTTTTATAAAGCCTTGATTTAATTATATCAGAAATAGGTGAAAGTTTGAGAGAAGATCGCATTTCT
>NW_017166929.1:0-217 GCF_001652005.2 Ceratina calcarata | reverse complement strand
GATTTTCAAATATGTTTATGATATTCATACACCATAAGATTCGATACTCAATTAGCAATACGTCACTCTTGCCGAATCAGTGGGTGCAGCTTCAAGGCAACAAGAGTGACACTAGTGTTCTAGAATCACCGCTGGGATTTAAGATTTTATGAACTTTTACATAAAAAAAATGACAATGCATTGCTAGCAACCCTATCGTCAATTTATCGAATAATTA
>NW_017166928.1:0-217 GCF_001652005.2 Ceratina calcarata | reverse complement strand
ATCAAGCGGCCCGGTTGAAGGGTATCGGCGAGTACGTGAACTGCCGTACGGGGATACCTGTGCTAATAAAACATATACAGAAGACGTTGCATTAATATATTCTTACTCTCAATTTCCTTTCTTCTTCATTCCTCGAACTCTTCCGAATATTAAAAACTGATTTGTACGATTATATACAAAATTCCAATGATCGATAAATTCACCTCGTTGTACTTTT
>NW_017166927.1:0-217 GCF_001652005.2 Ceratina calcarata | reverse complement strand
TTTTCAGGCACGGCTTCTATTGATACGTCCGGCGCCAAGGTGGTTAGTGCTGTGTTTTCGTCATCGTCTTCGACATATTGGCTGCTCAAAATTCTTCTATTATCAATTTTATAACCCGTAAATAGACACTATCTCGCCTTTATAATTAAATATAGGGCAGCCGCTCATTCCGGGCACGCCCTTCCACTTACTTGTCTTAACAAAATTATAAGTAATG
>NW_017166926.1:0-217 GCF_001652005.2 Ceratina calcarata | reverse complement strand
ATATATTCAAACGTTTTTTAATTAAAATAAACTCATATTCATCACAAAAAATAATTATTGCACATAATATAAACATTCTTCTTGTCGGCCTGATGGTGCGGTGTTGCCATATCACATGTTCTGGCCTGTACTAGAGACGGCTAGTGGCTCCGGACATACTACCGCCGCTCCAGTCGATAGTCCTTCCTTGGTCTTGGAGCCATCAATGAAAATATGA
>NW_017166925.1:0-217 GCF_001652005.2 Ceratina calcarata | reverse complement strand
TATCTTTCCACCATAAAACGTTAACCACGCGAAAGAACCCCATAGATCCGATCCAATTCTCGAACGCGGATATGATCCGCAACTCAGCAAATTTACAATGCCTAGTCTATAACGCTCGGATTCCTAACATACACAGTGAAAATTCTTTACTGAATGAACTCAAATACGATGACGAGTGTAACGGAAGCGAGAACTCGCAACTAAGCAACCTAGACGT
>NW_017166924.1:0-217 GCF_001652005.2 Ceratina calcarata | reverse complement strand
TTTTTCGATTTTTCCTTAAAAAAATTGTAATTTTTCCGTTGCCAAAATTACAATTTTCATCCAATCAAGAATATCGTATGTAGTTCACTTCACAATAAAGCATGTCCAAGACACTGTGTTAAAATTTCAAGTCAATCGGACAATTGTTTCTTTGAGTTAGAACTGCAGCAAATTTGAAAAACACTGTTTCGAGAAAAACGCGTTTAAAGTATTAACT